>NC_061119.1:35241439-35256004 GCF_002878395.1 Capsicum annuum | reverse complement strand
ATATATATATATATATATATATATATATATATATATATATACTGCACTTGATAATGAGACTGATAATTATTTTCATATTGCATTTCAAAAAATCATTGCAAAAGTAAACTTCCTTACATACAATTAAAGATACAAAATAGTGAAGTTATTTTAATTTCGATGAAGAAATCAAAATTATGTCTAATATTTCAGCTCTTTCATTTCTATAGACAAACAAACTAAAGTGGTAAAGAATATTGAGAAAAATGAGAAGATTGTGCAAATAAAGGCTCAAAAAGATTCATACTTAGCAGCTGAGCCCATGTATTCTTAGCATAATGAAAATATTTATATTTGTAAGTCAATTGAATTACATAAAAAAATTAAAAATTAACAAATATAAATGTCTAAAAGAGAAACCAAATCCAATTAATTTTATTACTCATTCTGTCATTCCCATTGAATGATGTTTCATCTCCTTCCTCGCTTGTAAATGTAAAGTGACCATGTTGTGACCTTTGATATGTCAAAAAATAAAGCCTTCTGTGGAAATAGAAAATCAAAACTTAAAAAGCGACTCCATCTCTCAAGCAAATAATCTTCCACAAAATGGATTCATACGGTGATGTTACTTTTGAGTGTTGTTATAGTGTTGGCATATATACAATTAAGAATATCTTCAAAACAAAATTACTCAAATTCAACATATTCACACATTGATCATCCTTCAAAAAACAACAAATCTAAAATCAATGGTGAGAAACAATTATAAACACAAAAGATTGAAAGAAACACCAAAAGCTAAGAAATCTGAGGATCTAAAAATTTTTAACTTCACCTTTGTGCACGGTCTTCACGAAACACCTCTTATATCTGCAATATACAATTACTTCGCGTTAATGAACTAAATTCTAAACAAGTTTTTCAAAGAACCTACAACATGAATCTAAGTATTGATGCTTAAATAACAAAAAGATAGTAAGTCAAAAGGATGATTAGATATGTGTGGCAAATGACAAGTACATGAAAATGAACTCAAACAATTGAACTAATAGGAATCATAGTAGAAAGAATGTTTTTTTTAAATTTACTTTGTCCAAGAAGACAAAGATAACAACATTATCTCCATTTCTTCATCACTCCATTGCCTTTGATATATAGAGAGAGATAATCCAAACTACAATAAACAAAATGAAATTGTAACAATATCTTTAATTACTCCCAAAACTACAATAAACAGAATGAAATTGAAGCTGCTTCAATATCTTTAAAAAGCTCCCAAAAATTTGAATACATCTCACTTATTAATCAAGCCTGTGCCTGATAACTTAATTGCTCTATCAAATTATTTTATTTGACGAAATAAGTTTGACAAATACTTTCATTATATAAAAAACTACTATATTATACTGTTACAATATTAGTGAATAGAATGGGGGAAGACTAAAGGTCATCATGTTTAATTTTAAAAACGGTTCTTTCATTTACTCATAATATGACTTTAGGACTTTATCATGACTACCGGCCACTTTTCAACTTCTTCCTATTTATTTAGTTATTTAAAATTTAATATAACTTTCTTAATGTTGTGTATAATATTAAATTAAATTTTTAATGTAAAAAATGGTCAAAATATCACAAAAAAGATAAATAGCAATGGAGATCATAGAGAGGTGCCACATCACCTCCTTTATATTTCTCCTTTATATATATATATATATATATTGATTTGGATCGTGATTATGAATATTATCGGCTAAAAACACTCTTTTCGGGGTTAAAGCCAAGAACATGAGTGCTATTGTTCTGAATTAAATTTGATTAATTTTTTTAATTATATTTTGTTGTTTGATTATTCTTAATTTAATTATTTTATGAATTGATCACTCATAAAATACATATATTATCGACCTTTTGATCTCGGGAGAGGGAATAGGAAGATAGAACTTGAGAATAAACAAAGTAGGGTTTGTATTCTTTTATAAAATAAGGAATTCAAATTAGTATCTTGGAAAGGGATGTAATTAGATGTCTTACTTGATTCAAACATAGGATGATAGCTTTAATTCACTTAATTGGATCCCCACTCAGTGATGTAGTTGTAATGTTCATAGTAGGTAAAAGATTAAAGGTTGGAAAATCATAATCATGTAATTAACCCTAGGAATCAATAACCAAGATAAACAAATTAGCGAATGAAATTCAATAACATAATATGATTCCTCGGAGTGCTTTAACTCCAGGATTTCTCCTATTGATTGTTCCAAGACTTTAATTTTCGCATTGTTTACTTTAGTTTTAATTTACAATATTCCAAACTCTTTTTGGTTAAATTTGCATCAAATTAATCTTAGAAATTAAACTAGAATTGAATCATTTTTAAATCAAGTCTCTATGGGATCGATACTTGGCTTCTTGAAATCCACTTTACTACTTGATAAGACTACGTACACCTGCGTGTGCACTTGAGCGCTATCACTGAGAATGGTTACCGCCTTTGACCTTGGCTGAGAAAAGTTGAAGCTACTTGTTCTAGCCTTTTTATTATCTCTCTCTTTCTCCTTAAGTTTCTCCTCCTCAATCTGCTGAGCGTGAACTATAAGTTTAGTTAGGTCTATCTCCTTAATCAACATGGCATTCCTATACTCCTTGACCATACTATCAGATACACCAGATATGAACTTACTCATAATGGACGTATTTTCAACCACCATGGTAGGATCATACCACACCAACTGAGCGCAATTACTCCTTCATGCTCATACTACCCTGCTTCAAGTTTATGAACTCTTGTACCTTAGCTTCCCTTAACTCTAATGGGAAGAACCTATCTAAGAAAGTTGTGGCAAACTCCCTCCACTCTAATGGCCCTACTTCAACAACCCTATCTTCTTTCCACTGCTTAACCCAGGTGTGATCTACACCTTGTAACTGATACATAGCCAAGTCTGCACTCTCACTTAAAGTGACACCGATGATATTTGTCACTTTCTGCACCATGTACAAAACCTCCTGTGGATCTTCCTCAGACTTAGATCTAAAAAACAAAGGGGGATTCATCCGAGTGAAATCCCTAATCCTAGCTACAGTTGTATTTGCCATTGGATTAACTAGGGAAACAGGCTGCTGGTTGTTCTAAGCAGCTACAGAATGGGCTAAGGTCATGAAAACGGCCCTGAACTCGACGTGAGAGACATGATCATCCAGGGGATCTTCCTGAATAGGTAAGGGTGCAGGTAAATCCCCGTTCCTTCTTTCGTTATTCCTTCTGGTAGGCATTGTCTGTAAATAAAATGAAGGTCAATTTAGAAAAAGGAATTCAATAGAGCTCATGCTCTTTCACACAATAATAATACTAAAAGAAGAAAAACTTTCCAAAAAATATCTCATAGCCTCTTGTCTATAAGTGTGGTGCGCTTCACACCCATGCACAAGACTCTACTCAACGTGACTTTTAGACTTGTTAGGACACTTTAAGACCTTAGGCTCTGATACCAAGTTTTGTCATGAGCCAAAGCTACCCCTGGTCGTAACAATAGTGCTTACGACCATAAGTTACCAAAAGATAACCCGTGAGCTAGTACCTGCTGTGAACACTGAATAATATAATAATAGAACCACATGCGCGGAAGATAAACTGACAAGGTATTATAATCTGAAACACTAAAATATAATCTGAAATAACTATATAGACTGAAACTAAATATATGTCCACTTGTTTGTAACAACTGATAAAAATTAAAAAGTGTCTTACTAACTATCTGAAAGCCTCTAGATATCAAGAGGAGTTGATGGGATAAACCACCAACTAACTCTAACTAACTGAACATAAGGGAATACTGAAATAACTGTAAAAACATATCATGTCCTCAATGGAATATGACTCACCAACACTGCTACTGGGTAACGCTGAACTGTCTAGAACGATCAGGAAACTTAGTGTCCAATCCTATGTTATAAGATAACATAGCATTATAAGATAACATAGCGCAAAAGAAGAGTATGTGATCAATACTTTAAATGTACTGATATGTGAGATAAGGATTAACTGAAATGCATAAGATAACTGAACATGGATGCATGAACATGTAAAATATGGGAATGCAAAACCAAGCATAAACATAGACTGAAGTAATCTGTAATCTTAAAGGCTAAATCTATATAAATGAACAACTGAAATCAATACACTTAGTTATGCAAACCTGAATTAATCTATTTTGAAATCTCTACTGAGACTGTGGGAGCTAACTACAACCGACATGTCCCAATATGAGTGGTTGGGGTCCAACTTGTTACCCCAGCTGGAAGGGTATTAGTACCTTTCTAGGGGCACCAACACATGTTTGACAATGTAGATCCACAAGGCTGATATCCCGAAGGACGAGGGTTTCATGACTCTACTGATGGAGGACTCCTCATAATCTACGGTGGTGTCGTAGGTATGGAACTTAGGGACTTATACTAACAACTAATACCTCTACTGACGGGGGAGTATTCATCCCTGCATTCACTCGGTGCTAAGTGCTACTCTCAACTAAATGAGTTTGGTATTATTAGATGTTTATCATGACATGGTATGGTAATTGTAAGTTCTCAGCAAGAATATGATGTTCTGAACATAATAATGAAAGCATGGTCTGACTGATTTGTTATCTAAAATAAAATCATGTAAAAACACCTAGGTATTGGGTGTTCATAACCCGCCAACACTGAATGATTGCAAATATACAACAAAAACATTTGAAGATGGTTGGAAGTCATAATTCAGAGACCCAAAAGATAGTAAATTTCAATAACTGTTAGAATATATGAATTTAAACATGAGGATGTGTTAAACATGGGAAAACAACATATTTAGATGGTTTAGTTCGTCACTTAAGAATTTATCATGAAGTTAGGGGATTAAGACAAGGGAACTTAAGATTTAAACAATAAGTAACTTAAATAACATGGAAACACATATTGACATGACTTGAATTGGATTTACTAAGATGTTCAGGGATTTGATTCATAAATTTCAAGGACAATTCCATAAAATAAAATAAAATTTATACTTTTAAAATAATAAGAGGGTTTTTTGGGGGTCAATGGGTGGAAGGAACCCATTGATGAATACCCACATACCTTAAATTATTTGACTTGAGAAGAGGGCATGAATTTGAGACTTGAAAGATGTTCTTGAAGAAGAAACCCTAGATAGTTATTCTTGAGTATGGGAGAGAAAGTAGCATTTTAAGTGTTTAAGAATTGGGGAAAATAAGATTATTTAAGGGTTATAAGTTGTGGGTAGAAGTTATAAGAAGAGAAAAAGACTAAAAAGCCCTTTAACTGAACATTACAGTATTTGTCGTCAGTGTATACGAGTAGACCATACGATTCGTATGATAGTGTACAACTGGCCTCTTGACCAGTAAGCATGGTAGAATTGAAATGATATTTACTGGCCATCATACAAAACCCACCTTATGACTCGTATCATAATACACAACTAGTATCATCTTCTCTTAGCTTGAATAGAATCTTATAGAATCTATACTTCTGAACTTACGAGTCCACTTCATACGACTCGTAACATCTCATACGAATAGTATTCACCCTCTCATAACCTGGGAATAATTCACCCCACCACACACTGACTTGATTACGCTTACCATAAATGACTCGTATGATCTTCTTATGACTCCAAGGGTTAAGTCGTACCTTGAGCAGAATATCACCCATCACACTTCCATGGATATAATTACAACATACGACTCGTATTTTGTGTGTATGACTCAGGGCCATGAGTCGTAAGTTGTACAGTGTCTTCAAAACACGGGGTATTACAACTAATCAAATGAAAAAGTGCTGAAATGAAAATCGAAACTAATCTAACTATCCTAAACTATGCACTACTCGACACCTCGGGCCTTGATCATAAATATTCTTTACATACATGATACTTCAGGTAATTCCCCGCTAATAAGTTAATTTATATTGGTGCATCCCCGGTAAAATGAATATATTTCTAATTTCGTGCGATAAAATAAAACATTCTCAAACACAATAACTCAATAACTCAATAATCATCTATTTCTATAATTTTCCTACCCAATCTATTATTTGTCTACTAGTTTTGATCTAAAACATGATACTATCAAATGACAGTGACATTAACACTTATCCAATTTAATCAATAACCAACAAAGCAAAGCTAGCCAAACAAATTCACTTTTATTAACTTTCAATCCCTCCCCGAATTAAGATTTACTCAAACGAGTTCAAATCATTCAACTACTCAATTCAAGTGGACCAATCAACCAACATCAATAACCATTCATGATCCGGAAATAACAAAATCACATAAAGCAAAATCTACACAAGATGAATTCATCATACATTTTATAAATTAAAAAATTATTGAGAGTAAAGATTGGACCTCAATGTCTTTTCAAATGAACCGATTCTTTCAACTAGAACCACGACCAAAATTTCAAATCGAACCTCAAAAAAATAAATAAACTCCAGCTTTGATTTACACATTTTTCTAATTTCTGTCAAACTGAACCAAACATTGCAAAGTAAAGAGAAATCCATACCCAATTTCATACAAAAAGTTGTTGTTTCATCTGTTTCTAATGATTTTTTCCAAATCAGCAGTGTAATCAGGATGGTTGGATCGGTTTTAGTTGTTTTCCAATGAATTTTGTTGGAAAACTTAAATGAGGGGTCACGACTACCTGGATTTTGGTCGGGGTTTTTTAGTTTCACTGGCAGAACAGTGATTCTAGATTGATTTTTTGATTTTTTCGATGGTGGGGGTTGATTTTAGATTGAATTTTTTATTTTTTTGATGATGGGGGTGGATTTGGGTCAGTATAACTTTGTTTACCAGCAAAAATTTACCAAAAAATACTATTCTCCTCCAATTCTCTTTTCTTTTTTCCTTCTCGTGTTTTATTTTTTCTCTCTCCCCCTTATTTTCTCTCTTCTTTTATTATGTGAGTGTGTATAGATCTATCTGTCCAGTGTGTATGTATGAGTATTCGTACAGTGAGGTGTGTGCATGTATTGTACAGTTGTACGAGAATGTGTATTGTGTGTTATGTAATTGAGAAAAGTATGAATTGAGGGATTGGAGGAGGGTATATGGGATTAGGGGTCTAGGTAGGTGGTGGTGAGGTATTATTTTGTTAGGAATTTGTTATTTTTGAATAAGAGTAGAAAAGGTGGGGTGGAGTTATTATTTCTTTTGTTTTCTTGTGGGAAAAATTATCAAATGAGTAGGCTGCATGGTAAGGTGAGTGAGTTGAGTTGATTTGACTTTTGAGGAGGGCTAAATTTATATGTCTACACACCTCACTAGAAGGCGTACACAATTATTATATAGCCTTCTGGTATACCAATACAAAGCTATACTAGCTAACAAAAAGTTGAATTTGTCATATTTACATCTAAGACTAGGCATCATCCATTTATCTAATTGAATGCAACCTCTAGATTATCTAGGAAGATGAGAAAGGTATTTAGTAATAAGATTCTGCATAAAGGTGGAAGTCAATTTGGCTAAACAGTCACCAGCTTGATTTCTCTTTCAAAAATAGTGATTTACTTGAATCCCAATTCTATTCTTGATACTATTGACGTTTTCGATCACTTTTTTAAGCTTTATATTAGTGACATGATTATTGTTTAACATGTTGGTTATGATCATGGATTCTAGTTTAAGAGTGAAATTAGTGTATCAATGATATTTACACCATTTCACTCCAAATTCGATTGCGAAAGCCTTTGCCATATTACTACTACTACAATTGACAAAAATGGAAAATGCCATAATCATATTACCTTGACTATTCCTTACAATTTCAACAATACCAACCTTATCACTTTTATGTAAGTAACTATCATCTGTATTGATTTTAACACAATCAGCTTGTGAAAAACTACAAGTAACTTGATGTAACCTTTAAAATTGCCTAAGCTTCTTTATTGTGAGACATAGAGCTGGTCAATGATTGATGTCTTGCAAGTCTTTAAAATATTTCATCATTATAGATTTGATAAGATCAAAAACTTGATAAGCCATCTTATTATAGCAGAAGTGTATTTGGCCTTCAAATTTACAAGCGCACCATTGTTTTCAAATTCCAACAAATGATACTAGGAGTGATATTCCATAAAATTTTATGGATATCTTTCTCTGGTCTTACACTCCACTATGTATTGAAGATGTAACATATGATGTATTGATTCTTTAATACCATTAATGTTCATTGACCTCCGTTCTAAAATTACTCTCCTTTTTGTAATCATATTTTTTTCAAATTCATATATATATTGTGTGTGTGTGTGCCATGTCTTTGGTGAATTACATACCCACACCAAAAAAAAATATCTTCCTTCTTGCTAAAAAATAATCGCCCAAAAATTCATAAAGAAAATTCAATATTGAGGCATAGAATTAATGAAGGAGAAAATATTATTTTTTTCTTATATTTAGTTCAAAAATGATGCTCCGTAAATAGACACATCATTTATTGTTTATTATTAGAAGAACGTAAGAAGCTAGAGAGAGTTAACGTAATGAGACATTACTCTTGTTTAATGATTATCTGTCATAAAGTCAAGTAAATTCAATCCCTCTGAAAAGCAATATCTTTCAGTAACAAAGTTACAAATGGATAACCTTCATTTGAATGAATGTGAACAATTATGAGCAAGTCATTAATTCTTTCATTCCACATATTCTTACAATGGAACCGGCTCCCCTCCCTTAGAAAATCAATCTTCCAATATGGTGTGATTGATCTCTGATTTTAAGTAAACAAAAAAAAATGAATAAAATATATTATTGGAGAACAGAAGGATTCATTGGAAGTGAGAGAAATATTTATCATGGTTAAACTCTTCAATTAATCAAGTAAATCTAACTCATTAAATTATATTTAAAGGACACATGTCATAAACTTAAGTGTGTAATGGAGGAATTGATCCTCTATTAGAGAAAAAGTCAATTCCTCTTATGATTTAGATTAGTTACATAGATTGATTGTGTCAAATTACAAGAGTTGTTTACTCTTTGTGTTAAAATAATAACACCTACATGAGTGCATTCAAATTTATGTTATTTTCTATTTCTCTTTTATGATAATATTTCATTTCTATGTTATGACTGATTTAATTCTATGCTTGTTCTCAATTATTTGATTTGATACTCATGCGATAGTGACTCTTTAGATGCCAGTAATGATGTACAATTTTGGATCTTGTCAAATTTGATAAGCATGCAATATTCTAGTAGAGTTTTGTTTATGAATATATTCCTCAACTATATTTATAAGTATGAGATTATATAAGCATTTGAGAAAACACTTCCTTCTTTCATTCTTGTCTGATGCAATAATGTCTAATTAAGGTATTATCCTTGAATGTTTTCATCATAAAAGATGAGAACAAGATCATTTTCAAAAGGATACCAAATAAGGTGCCACCACTGTAAGCTATGCCTGGTGTTCGTCCCCGGAACTAGTAATATTTAATTATTTTTTATAAGGAGCAATATTTAATTTGGACAAACTCACATTTAAATAATATATATATATATATATATATATATATATATATATTAAAAGTGTGAAGACCCTTATAAAAGTGATTCAAACTTTTTGTCATTTATTAAAAGTCTTTGATATAGATAAAATTGTCTTTTCACCTTTTGTTTTATATTTATGAGTTAAAAATCAATTAAAATTATTAATACTAAATCTTAACCTATTTGTAATAGGTTAGAACTCTTATAAGACATTAAAATCAATTAGAATTTTAATTATTAAGATTTTCATTTATAAAAAACTCAAAACCCCATTCCCTCTAAAATCTTTTTATACAAAAGCTTTTCCTTTCATTTACTGTTAGACGTAAAAAAAAAAATTTCCAAAAAGGATAGAAATAACATTGCTTTATCTTTCTCATCTTAAAAATAAATAGATTATTGAGAATACATTTGAATAGCATACTCTTCTGATGGATTCACTTCATGATTCACCATGACAGGATACAAATTGAATTAAAATTCAAGTCAACATGGTACTTAACAAACCATCAAAAATAGTTAACTTCCGGCCCCAATATATCAAATTGCATATATGGATGTGGATTCAGATAAATAAGATGCCAGTGTCCACTAGATTCACCAAAGTATTCAATGTTCCTATGCCATTGATCTTCAGGAATTGACGTAGAAGGCATTGATCTGAACGCTCCAGCTCTACTTTTTTCTCTGTTCTTAATTTTCTTCCTACTTTTATTTGTTTATTTTCAATTGTTAAAATTTTTTCGTCATGTGATTTAATTATTGAATCATATTTATTTTTCTTGTGTCCCTATCCATAAATGTCCACTCCAGTGCTATCAATAGTTTTTCTTAAATCAGGTTATGTTTTGCTTAATAGTTTGCATGATTGTTAATGAATAAAACTCAAGCCTGGTTAGATTTCTCCCTAATTCTTTCTCTTTCTTGACTTCAAGTGTTGCTAAAAGCTTTAACACTATTTATTAAAGTGCATATCTATTGCTACTCAAAACTATGAATATCGTAGTCGATATTTTATCAATTTGAGGGATGAATTTACTATGATGAGGTACCATGTAAGCAACAAACTTGATGCAGCCGTAACATGTATTCTTTGGATGGATTGTTTGAGATACCAATTTATATTGTTGCTCGAATGACTGGAAATAAATATTCACTTTGATGGTGGATAATAATTTCAGAGATGAATTTATTATAACGATGAAAAATGAAAACATCATACTTCATGTGATCGTAACTCTCTGAGTGTTATTGTCAGTATTATGAACTATTATTATAATTATTTGAGTTTCATTTTGGTTAAATGCTCCATTGATTTAATAGTTCTAGAAAAATTCTGATCGTGCTTATGTATGCTTTTATGACAAGGAAGGCTTGCAAAATTCCTTTTAGGGATGGATCAATGCATGAATTCTTCATCCAAGTCGACATAAAAGTTGGAGGTGTTATTGTAAGGAATCAAGTGAGCATCATCTTGTTTCTTTACAGTTGAAGTTCTAGATATGTTTTCAAATTATACGTTGAATAAATCTATTAGAATTGATTTTCACTAATGTAACTCACGAGGGATACCTCATATTCTTGCGTGCACAATTTGATAGAATATTAGGGTTTGAATTCTAGGGATCGACTTCAAAGAATATCACACCACTATGGCAACTTATATCTATTCATATGGGCTCATAGTTGGGAGATTTTGGTAAGCCACAGGGTGTCTGTGCCCGTGCTGTCATTGGTCAAGTTTTTTTCTCTCTTCATTGTGAATATGACAATGATAACTATGCTTAAGAGGCTCTTCGTCATGCTAAGTTTCAGTTTTCTGGTCAACAAACAATCATGTCAGCAGAAGATGATATGTCTTTCATCTCAAGAATCACAATTAATTTCTATGTTAACATGTTATGTTTTGGGAGCCTAATATTTTTGGGTACTAAAAATAGTCAGAGTTATGAATTATGTGTCGATGGTATTCTTTTATTTTGAAAATTATATAATTTTGTAAGATTAATATGTATAATTTTGATATTCTTAAGATCTCATATCATGCAGAAGCTCATACTAGAGAGTTTACATAAACTCTAAATGCGCTTTTTTTATATTGTAGACCCTAAGTTGGGTTTCTTTATTAGTATTAAAACATCATTAAGAGGAGATAAACTCTTTTCCTTTGGTTGGGAACAAGATATTACGACGGAATTAGTAATTTTGTCTCATCACTATGGTATAAATAGTGGAATAAATAATCTCAGGACTAACTAATATCTCAAACCAAATACAGGATAAAATAATTCTGTATTTTATCTAAGGACTATTATACCTTATACCTTACACCAAACGACACCTTATTGTTTTGCTTTCTTCTAGAACTTTTAAACTACCATGAAACCTAGCTTGCTCTACTTACTTTAATGTTAAGTTTACAAGGAACGTGAACCTATTTAATGATAAATACTTAATCAAAAAGTTCTATTCGTTGTTGGTTGTTATTGTTTTTTGTAGCATCTATTTGTTATTGGTTTTATGGTTGTTGCAGTTTTAGGCATTTTCCTTTATAACATTTGTTACCATGCCAGATATGTAAAATGCCAAGCAGTATTAGTAGTTTTATGGTTGCTGGCTTTTCAATTCTTTGTGGCATGTCAAACACTTTAGATTCTGCCTATGCATTAATTGTTGGTTGGTTGTTGATAAACTGAAGTTTGCATAATTGTTGTATTTCTCTTGATTGTGAGGGTGGGGTCTATCGAAAATAATCTCTGTACTTCATCTAAAATAGTGCTATGGACTACATACACTTTATCCTCCCCAAACCCTAGTTTGTGAGAAAATATTGATATTATTCTTGTTCTTGACTATGGCATGTCAACCAGTCCCTTGAGTGATTTAATTTAATTGTGGTGAATGAAGTGAATAAATGAGAGGATTTCTTCATTTTTTCCAGTTGGATCAAATTAGTATGAGTAAAAATAATTGTGGAGCTGGGAAGGTGTGGGCATTATTTTTAGAGCCACTTGGCAATTTTCCTTTTAATAATTAACAAATTATTTTTAATATTAAATAATAATTTATCAGCGAAAAAGATAAATATGAGTCATTTGTTGGATGACAAAGATATATGTTAGCCATTTTTTAATGAGGAATAGATCAACTCTAATTCACAAAATTGAGGAATATATCAGATTGCTTTTCCTAAAATATAAATACATATGTTGTAAAAGATCTACTTTATATTATAAAAATAAAAAAATGTAGGTCAACCTTTTAATTTCCTTTTTTCCTTCAAATTATTTTTAAATTTCATTTATAATATTTAAAATAAGAAGTCTTAAACTATATAATAAGAGGTATTAGGAGAATTAGTAATTAAGTAATCTTAAAGTATATGCATCGTAAGAGAAAAATATATTTTATAAAATTAAAGACTCCTGAAGTCTATCATAAGAGAAAAATATATGATAAAATTAGGATTTTCTTTAAAAATTAAGGTTTTGTTTTATATACAAACTTCTAAACACTCTAGGTTTTCTTTAAGAATTATGGTTCGGTTTGTTTTTATATTCAATCTTACTAATCACTCCATGATTTTTTCATCACACCAAAGAGCCTCCATCATTAGTTTATGATGAAAGAGAGATAAGTGTGTTTGTAGATTGAGTTTTTTTAAGTTGCAAAACTTTCTGAAAAGAAGACAAATGTACAAATCGTTGGCTAAACAGGAGTTGGAAGTAATTGCAATATGAAAAAACTTTAATCGGAATATTTATATTCTTAAGTTATTTGTTCATACCTTTTACGTACATTGCATTTGTTATGCAAATTGGTGACTCCGTATCTATTAATAGAGTTATTTTTCTAAAGAAGCCCAATAGAGTAATGGAGGTGGCAACTGGGGAAGAGTTGATGGATGCATTGGTTTAGCCACCTCAATAAGGATGTTCATATGCCCGCACTGGTGTGGCATTGAGTGCAATCTTCAAGCTAAGATAAGCTGAAATTATTGGGCATAACATTAATGTTCTACCTTAAATTTCATAATTCATTCTACGTTGTGGATATTGTCCGAGTATTATTGTGTATTGAAATATGGTATTCGGCAGATTGACCAGTTGAGAAGTTGAGCTCCTTTTTGTTTAATGGAGCCATATAAATTAATGTGCTACATAACTTTCGAAAAATTAATTCTAGACTTAGCTATTTTTTGTAGAGTTTAGTTGGTTGGCAGTTTATTTGACCATTTTATTTTATGTTAATTAGTTAACAAAATAGTTATTAGTTAATTATTTTAAATAATATAACTATGAGTTGCCTTTCTATATCAATGACGAATTTTTATTCTCTTAAGTTAGGTAGAAACAAAATAAATGTCTGAAATTAAAAAATCATACAATTTTTTTTTTCATTCTTGAAAAGCATAATAATGACTTTTCATTCTATAATTTAAAGAACTAAATTTAGGAAACATAGTATCTTAAGATACATGAATGAATCTACTCTTATTCACTAATCAAACGGCCTCTAACATGTTCAAGATGTATAATCATCTAAAATGTCTTCTAACTTTAATAAATATAAAATTCTGAGAATAAAAATAACGCTCCATTAAAAATAGAGTGCTTTTTTATATTAGAAAATATGTATAATGACTAAATACTATTTCGAGTATCTAAACTCCGGTTGTCCTTAAACCTACTAAATCTATTTTACCTATTAAATCCGCACACCCCCCTATAAATGGTATCAGAGCACAGCAATTTAAAACAGTACAGAAGAGATATATATATTAGAGTTAGAATATACATGTTAGAGTCAAAATTAGATTTAGAGTTAAAACAATTTACTTATAATTAATTAATTATGCGAAGACCATTTAAAAATAGAGAAGCTTTTAGAAAAAATAAAGAATCTTTAATTAGTAATTATTCAGAATATATAAGTCTAAATAAAACAAAAGAAAATCCACAAAAGCTAGCCTACTTAATTACATTAATATCTAGTATTGAATCAAAATTAAT
>NC_061119.1:35139573-35238439 GCF_002878395.1 Capsicum annuum | reverse complement strand
TCTCTATTTTTAAATGGTCTTCGCATAATTAATTAATTATAAGTAAATTGTTTTAACTCTAAATCTAATTTTGACTCTAACATGTATATTCTAACTCTAATATATATATATCTTCTGTACTGTTTTAAATTGCTGTGCTCTGATACCATTTATAGGGGGGGTGCGGATTTAATAGGTAAAATAGATTTAGTACAACTGATTAAAAAAAACTAAATATATATAGTATAGTTTTAAACAAGAAATATATTTTTAGCTACATCTGATTTTGCTCCATAATTATTTGTTTGACGGTGATTTATCATGTTCCTCTTTAATTAACTATACTTTTTTATATTCAAAATTTATCTGATATTTTAAATTTTTTTGTACTAAATAATATAACATACATACTAATTTATTTTTATATACATTTAATTTTAATTAACGCTTGATACACGTGCAACACACGTATATTAAGCTAGTATATATATAAAGCTCTTCGGGAAATTTATTTAGAAAAAAAAGTTTCGTAAAGGAAATTCGTGAGATTAGCAGACCAAAATTATATTACTCAGAATTCTTCCCTTATCTAGGCAAACAAATGACATATTTTAGGCATAATTAAGGAATCCTTTTTTAAGCCTTAAATGTAGGAAACATGCTGGTCCGAAGATTAAGAAAAACAGGATCAAACTTAACTATAATTCTCAATCAGTCAAATATCCAAAGAAACATTCGATTTTTTGACTTTGACCAAGAAATAGATATGATTTAAGCAACACATTTCTAGAAATGTTGAAAATACGTGATCACAATCATAGGGTATCTATAAATTCAACTTGGATTAAACAGTATAAAAGAAATTATGCAACTACTAATGAGAAATCTATTCAATTAAAAAATAAAAATAAAAAAGAGAAATCTTCTCAATTTTATTTTATTTTTTTGGGGTCGAACAAACAAATATTATTAGCAGACGGCCATGTAATCCAAAAGAAATTAATGTTAATAGAGTCCATAATCTACAATCCTAGGAGGATTTTAGATTATGAAAATTTGACCTTTTGTTTGATCATCTTTGCAACAACATATCTAGTGAAATTCCATAAGTAGGGTGTCGGAAAGGTAAGTGTATATGTAGATCTTACTTGTACCTTTGTGAGCTAGAAGTGATTATTTTCGATAGACTTTCGATTTGAGAAAAATGCAAGTAAAAAGCCAAGATGAAAAACAACATCTAGAAAGAGGATATATATTCGTTATACAATTATGCTTGTTATCGTTGCCTAAAATATGTTTAGGTGAATCAAGTAAACGATTAAAGAAGGAAATTGCATGTCATAGATCCAAATATGGTGGTTTTAGATATTTGACCCCAATAAGAAATGTTTTTAAAGAATAATCTTCCTAACTTTTTAAGTATAGTACAAATACCATTTTACCCCTCTACACCTCAAATATATTTTTAAAACTTTTCATACTTATTTGTCTCTCAAATTTTATTTTTTATTATTTTCACTTTTTATTTTTATTTTTTATTTATTATTCTATTTTTTATTATTTTTACTTTTTTATTTTTCTTTAATTTTATTATTTTAATTTTTAATTTTTTCTTTAATTTTATTTTCATGTTTTAATTCATTTGTCTCAAACTTTATTTTTTTCTCTCTTTTCTTTTTTCTCAAGCATTTCTATTTTTTTTGTTTTATTTTTATTTTTTAAATTCATTTGTCTTTAACCTTTTTTTTTCTGTTTTTTACCAGTTCTCTTTTTTTTTTCTTATTTTTCGCAAATTTTATTTTTATTTTTCCTCTCATTTTTTATTTTCTCAAATTTTTAAATTCTTTGCTTTTTTCTTAATCTTTATTTTTTTCTTGTCTTTTTTTTCTCACTCTTTTTTTTTTATTTCTCTATTTTGTTTGATCGCTTTTTTTCTTTTTTCAATTCTCTTTTTTTCCTTCATTTTCAAACTTTATTTTTAATTTTCCTCTCATTTTTATTTTTCTCAATTTTTTAATTCTTCACTTTTTTCCTGATCTTTATGTTTTTTCTTTCCTTTTTTTTTCTCAATCTTTTTTTTGTTTCTCTATTTTGTTTGGTCGCTTTTTTCTGTTTTCTCAACTTCTATTATATTGACCTAATAAATAAAAAATTGGATAATCCAAAGCAAATTTAAGGGCATGAATTGTTGTTACGAAGTTCTTTGAAAATTCTTGAGATAAGTCGTGTCTCTAAGGCGAGAGTTGTAGAATATCTCATAAATAAAGACATAATATGGTAGAGTCAACTCTTTCCCGTGGGGCATAATTTATTATTTGAAAGTCCTTGAGCAAAGTCTTGCCTCTAAGGCAAGAGTTGTAGAAAATTCCATAAATAAAGACATAACGTAGTAGTGTCATCTCTTGCCCGTGGGGCATAGTTTATTATTTGAAAGTCCTTGAACTAAGTCTTGCCTCTAAGGCAAGAATTGTAGAACATTCCATAAATAAGACATAACGTGGTAGTGTCAACTCTTGCCCATGAGACATAATTTGTAGTTTGAAAGTCCTTGAGCCAAGTCTTGCCTCTAAGGCAATAGTTGTAGAACATCTCATAAATGAAAATATAACGTGGTAGAGTTAACTTTTGCCCATGGGGCATAATTTGTAGTTTGAAAGTCCTTGAGTCAAATCTTGCCTCTAAGGCAATAGTTATAGAATATCTCATAAATGAAAACATAATGTGGTAGAGTCAATTCTTGCCCGTGGGGCATTATTTGTTGTTTGAATGTCCTTAAGCCAAGTATTGTCTTAAGTGGTAGATTCAACTCTTGTCCGTGGGGCATAATTTGTTGTTTGAAAGTCCTTGAGATAAGTCTTGCCTCTAAGGCAATAGTTGTAGAACTTCTCATAAATGAAAACATAACGTGGTATTGTCAACTCTTCCCCGTGGGGCATAATTTGTAGTTTGAAAGTCCTTGAGCCAAGTCTTGCCTCTAAAACAATAGTTGTAGAACATCTCATAAATGCAAACATAACGTGGTAAAGTCAACTCTTCTCCGTGGGGCATAATTTGTAGTTTGAAAGTCCTTGAGCTAAGTTTTGCCTCTAAGGCAATAGTTGTAGAATATCTCATAAATGAAAACATAACATGGTAAATTCAACTCTTTTCCGTGGGGCATAATTTATTATTTGAAAGTCCTTGAGCTAAGTCTTGCCTCTAAAATAATAGTTATAGAATATCTCATAAATGAAAACATAATGTGGTAGAGTCAACTCTTGCCCGTGGGGCCTAATTTGTAATTTGAAAGTCTTTGATCTAAGTCTTGCCTCTAAGGAAGAGTTGTAGAACATCTCATAAATGAAAACATAACTCTTGCCCGTAGGGCATAATTTGTTGCGTGAAAGTCCTTAAGCTAAGTTTTGCCTCTAAGGCAATAGTTGTAGAACATCTCATAAATCAAAATACAATGTGGTAGTGTCAACTCTTTCACATGAAATATAACTTGTTATTTGAAAGTCATAAGTCTTGCCTCTACAATGTAGTAGTGTCAACTCTTACTTATGAAACGTAACTTATTGTTCGAAAGTCGTAAATCTTACCTTTATAATGTGATAGTGCCAACTCTTACTCAAGAGATGTAACTTGAACGGAACAAATCGAAAAAAAGAACAAAAATAATAAAAATTGTGAAAAAAGAAGAAAATGAAGAAAAACATTAAAAAAATAAAAATCAAAGAAAATGTACAAGTTGAGAGAGAATAGGAAAAAAATAAAGATTGATAAAAAAAAAAAGATTAAATAAAAATAAAGGTCGAGAAAAATTTAAAAATAAAAAAATAAAAATCAAAGAAAAATAAGAAAAAAAGTTTTTTCCTTATAAAAGTAGACGCTGAAAGGTGTAAAGAATAAAAGTAAGGATTGAGAAAAACTAAAAAAAAAAGAAAAAAAAAATAAAAAAATAAAAATAATATAAAATAAAAAAGAAAAAAAAAGTTGAGAGGAAAAAACTAAGGATTGAGAAAATTAAAAAGAAAAAGGAAAAATAAAAATCAAAGTAAAATTAAAAAGAAAAAAAAAAGTTGAAAGATATAAATATGGAGTTGTTATCCATTATGAGGATCATTTATGTAATTTACTTCATTGATCAGGAGTAATTTTGTCCAAAAAAATACTAGTTAATAGGTAAAGGTTATTTTAAGGAAATTTTTTTATTTGGGACTACAATTTGAAAGCCACCCCTAATTTGGATTTATTTTTGATATTCACCTTAAAATATATTAGGTAGGTTAGGTTTTGGATTGGGTCTTTATTTATTTTGTGCACAAAGATATACATGTTCAAACATCTAACATTATTCCAACTTTTACAACAACCATTATATTGATAGAGCTGAAGTGTTAGAAATATAGTATATTTACTTAAAAAAATTGTATACATACTTATTGCATTACAATAAAAAGATTAGCGTTTGAAATAAAAA
The DNA here is from genome assembly GCF_002878395.1 of Capsicum annuum. Classification (NCBI taxonomy): domain Eukaryota; kingdom Viridiplantae; phylum Streptophyta; class Magnoliopsida; order Solanales; family Solanaceae; genus Capsicum; species Capsicum annuum. The sequence continues at coordinate 35,233,998 of NC_061119.1, read as the reverse complement.
TTATCCTAGAAGGTAATACGCCATAGAAATATATATTGTTGGGCAATGGTAACTTTCGCTTATGGCGAGGTCTCGGTGATGTGTTGGAGATATTCTAAGTCATAATCATGATCGAATATGATCGGCTGAGATGATCGGAAATTGGATTCATGATAAACATAATACTTTGTCTTTCTTTGATAAGCTTGATTAAAAAATAAAGTTATGACTAAATGATAAGCGGCTAAGCGCTTAATCCTAACATTAGTAAAATTAAGCTTAACGAAAGAAATGCAAGTTCTTTTAGATACTCCATTGGTTTCAGAAAACTCTCTTTATTTTTTTGGAAAAATTCTTTAATTTTAACTTTTCACGTAACTTTCTATATATCTTTAGTTTAAGACCACAGAAATCAAAAGTGTTCTTTACATTCTTAAGTTCTGTGTCAAATTAAAACTAAATAAACAAATTAAAACGAACAGAATAATATGAAAGTAAAACAACTGATAAAACCAAAAAATGACTATAGCTGCCCTCATCCACCCCTATTTTTTTTTTTCCGGGCGAAGTCTTAAACTCTATGTCAAATTAAAATCAAACATCAATTAAAATAGAGGGATTAATATGAAAGTGAAACAACTAATACAACCAAAAACAACTATATGTAGCCGCTTGATCCACTCCTATTTGTCTTTTATTTTCTTGTGCGAAAGTCTTTGAATTTTTCATGTATGTATATGCTTACAAAGCTTATCCAATTAAAAATGTGCATTTTTAGAATCCAATATGTCTTATGGTAATAATTAAGCTTATAAATAATCTTACTAACTATGTCACTTCTGCTAAACTACATATACTCAACACTTGAATAACATCTTTTTTAAGTCAGAAATCCATGTGATTTTAATATCTAGTCAGCAAGTAAACGTTTGATTAATAGTGCCAATAACAAAAATACAAAATCGGACTGTCAAACTACAAGTGCCTTATATTGGCTCGACTAGAAAGCATCTTTGTGCGTAGAGTCTGTTTGAAGGTCCCTGTAATAGGGATTTGATTCCATATTTCATGCATGTTTTATTATCATAATTATTATTAAATCAATTATTAAAAAATAATATGAAGTATAATAACTTAACCTATAAGGTTTTTGGGGCAAGTATGCCAAAAAGACTCTTTTTTAAAATTATTTTGCCAAATACTTAAAAGTTTGAAAAAATTGGTTATATACCCACTTAATTTCACCTCACCATCAATTTTTCCAATTTAACAATTTCAGCCACAACTTTTATAATAATTCGCTTTAACCCAATACTTCCAACTTAATAAATTCACCCACAAGTTTCTAATAATACACTTCAACTCAGTCCATCATCCACCATTATATATACAAAAATATCTAGGTTTTTCAAAAATATAAAAAAAATAAAATTTCAAAAGCTAAAAATAGAAGGTGGTTATTTTTCCCTCCAAAAAGCTTCGATTCCAGCCACTTTTTTGAGGTTATTTTTCGGCGATCGACTGTAAAATCAGTCCACAAACATCATAAGCTTGTTCATTGCCTCCATTGTTACCCAATTTGTTTCCAATCTTCTCAAACACACTTTTCACCATTGTTAAAAAGCTTTAAATCACTCACATTACTCAAAACGGCTTTAGAAAGTGCATTACAGCAGTTAAGGCGACTCCAAATTCATTTCTCTATTCCATAAACCCAACAATCATTGATTAGAAACAATATTTGCAATTTCAAGTTTTTGTACAGATATCTGCGCAGCTATCGACCCGTCATTGTCAGTCATCGACTGTGCATACATCCCGACATAGACCCTAAGCATAATCTATCATCGACCAAAGCTTAATTCTAGGATGTCTATTGCAGAATTTGTTCTGGTTTCTGATGATTTCATGAGAGAATGGGTGGAGACTCCAAATATTAGAAATGGAGATCATTTACCAAGGTGATAATTCTCATTTCTGTTCGCCGTAACAGTTCGTACGACGAATTCGTTACAAGCATAATGCATAGGGGGGATCTAGATTGCACGTCGAGCAATATGGTGATTAATTATCTAATGCATTTGAGGAAAAAGGTGAATCCTACGATCATAAATAGCGATGTACGTGTACTGATGTACATAATGGATGCTGATGCAGATGACTTTAGGCCTATTTTGAGGATAAATGTGGTTGAGAGGTCCTTTGAAGGACCGCTGAATTCATCAGCACCCCACCGCGGCACCCGATAGTTGACGATGATTTGATCGACGATGATTTGAATAATTATGAGAACGATGGAGATTATCCAATTAATATAGAAGATGATTCTATGCATATGGAAAACTTTTCATTGGACTCGCAAGATGATGAAGAAGGCTATGGAATGGGATCACAACCAGGACACTCCTTCACTGACGGAACCAATTTCTATTATGGCCAAACATTCGCCGATAAGAAAGAGCTGAAAATGCTACTAGACGCAGCAGCGGCGAGGAAGTCTTTTGATTATTATATGGAGAAGAGCTGCACAAAATTGATTAAGGCAAAATTATTATCTCGTGGTTGTGGCTGGTTATTGCAGGCAAAAAAGTACGACACGTCGGATAGATTTTGGATATACAAGTATGTCGGGTTACACACGTGTGGTGTTAAACACACCACCCGTAGACACAAGAAAGTCTCATCCGAATTGATTGCTTCAGTATGCGTAAATCATTTTCGGAATGGTAAGGGTCCAAGCATAAGAAAAATTCAAAGAATTGTGTTTATGGAGTTGTGTTGCAATGCGAGCTATTGGATGTGTTGGAAAGGAAGTGTAATTGCGAAGAACATCATTCGCGGGACACCGGAACATGAATATGCTTGCTTGCAGGCTTTTTCTCACAAGGTGGAGTTATTGAATCTCGGGTCTTCTTACTCTATTAAGGTAAATCGGATGGATGGATCATTCGTTTACTACTTCTTAGCATTTGGAGCTTGTATACGGAGATATGCCCACATGAGAAAGGTAATTTTCATTGTTGGCATACATTTTTATGGCAAGTATGGGGGCGTTCTACTGAGTGTCGTTGTACAAGACACTGAAAATCATATCTTTTCGATTGCCTTTTGTGTCATGGATAAAGAGAACGATGCTTCTTGGACCATCTTCTTTGAGAAACTGAAGTCTATAGTAGAAAATGAACCTGATCTATGTGTCATCTCCGACAGGCAGATTAGCATCGCCAATGCCTTCTCTCGTGTATACAGTCGTTCACATTACGAACTTTGCATGAGGCACCTCGTTGAAAATCTTCGCGTAAATAAACACTGCAGAGAACATCTTTATCTATTCTACGTCGTGGCAAAGACTTATTCCTTTGATGATTTTAGCGATAATTTTAAGGAATTGAAGAGTAATTTCCCCGAGGTAGCACATGTCCTTAAAATGTTCTTGGTTTTGTAAAATAGAGTAGAACACACTTTTCGGGCAATAGGTACGAATTGATGACCACAAACATCGTTGAGTCGCTCAACTCAATTTTGATGGATGAATGAGTGTACCCCATGTCATACATATTCAGTTTAATTGCTAGAAAATTTGGTGAAAAGTTTTGGGAGCAGCATGCCTTTGTCGATGGTAAAGAGAATAAATTTGTGCCTTATGCGGAAAAGATCCTAGGGATAATAATAGTGCGAGCGATTCCTTGCATGTGAGTAATCCAAACAGGGTTCTCGACCAGTATACGATGTTCGACAACGGCGTTACTGCCAAGGTCAATCTCTTGGAGAAGAGTTGTTCTTGTCAAAAATTTAACTTGGTGAAAATACCGTGCGAACATGCGATGGCAGCTTTGCGAGCAAAGTATGGCGATGGCGAAGGTTATGATAACTCCATCTATGAGTAATCTTCGCTAATTTATAAAGTTGAAAGTTACCTCCTTGCATACTCGAAATCAATTAATGTTGTCCCTCCAGAGGCCAAATGGACTGTGCCACAGGAATTGCTAGACACTAAAATTTCTTCACCCCCTACGATCCCAAACTCGAAAGGAAGAAATTCAAATGCACTAAGGGCATCGGTGAGACACTCAAGTCTAAAAGGAGGAATAGGTGTTCATTATGTAAGAAATTCGGGCACAAAAGAACCACATGTAGAATGGCCATCAAATCATAGATAGGCTTTTTTTAGCTTCAGTTGTAAAGCTACTATTTTGGTGGCTAAATGTGCATTTCTGTAGATTTTAATGTTCAGTTGTAATCGACTTAAAGCGTTGTCTACGATAGACTACATAAAGTCTACGGTGTATATTTCACAAGGTCTACAAAATATTATGTATTGGTTATATTATTGCTTATCAAACATGCTATCTTGGTTATTTACTTCATAATCTCTCCAATTGATGCAATGAATCATTGTTTCCCATTCCATTTAATGAAAAGCTGCAAAAATATCTGTTCACGAGAAAAATAGTCGGTATACGCAAACCAAGTGTTTTCTCTTCTCACACATGTCGACTGACCATTGGGTGGATAGATGAAAGGACGTCATCTATAGGTCTATAAGTACAGTGCCTATTTCTACCCAACCCTTCACTTGTCCCTAAACCCAAAACATCAGAACCCTTTTTTTCTTCTTCTTCACCCAAATAAAAAATAATGCCTGGTCACAGAATTCCTCTTCGCCCAATCAGATGAGTTCCCCCTCGTATGTATGATCTACTTCTGCTTCGAAATGACTTTGACCATTTTTTCTACGGCCTGGGTGAAGATCGACGGTACTTGGAGCATGAGATCTGAAGAATTGCTCATTGCCTCCAAGAAATTCTGGAGCGTCTTGGAATGGACGACAACAACTACATCACCCCCCATCCCCATAATTTAGTTTACTTTTTTATTTTAGTTTATGTTTTTAAATTTTTTTGGTTTGTTCATTGCTGAAGAAACTTTCTTAGTAGGATTTTGTTAGAAGAAAACTTCTTCAATTTTTCCCTTTTTATTATAAATTTTATTATGTAATGCAATGAACAAGTTTAATATAAGTATGTTTCAGTTTGTTTGAACATTATGTTTACCATCTTTGTTGTGATGCCTTATTTTTTTTATGTGGCGGTTATTCTTCTATACAGACAAAAACTCGAATCAAATATGTATGCCTTGTTCAATTTACAGTACTGTAGCTTAGCTTGAATAATTTTAGAAAGTGTAAAAAGTAATATATAGTCTATCATCAATCGTATACTCAGTCCTTCCTCGACTGGACATATCAGTCGATTGTAGACCATGTGAATCGATGGGTCATCGATTAAATTAAAATAGATAATAACATATTTTGGGGCTGGTGGAAGAAAATACTTTAATTAAAAAATATTTAAATAAATTATCACGTGTTTTGTGGCTGGTGGAAGAAAATAATTAAATTAAAAATAATTTAAATAGATAATCACATGTTTTGGGGCTGGTGAAAGAAAAAATTAAATTAAAACTAAATTTAATATATAAGCACATGTTTTGTGGCTGGTAGAAGAAAATAATTAAATTAAAAATAATTTAAATAGATAATCGCATGATTTAAATAGATAACCTTGAACTATTGATGACACTTATAGACTCCCATTGATGTTGACCCATGTCAAATTCATGTAAAAAATATACTTGTGCTTTGAGGGTCCATCAATTAGTCTGATCTATCGTAGACTTACACCTTTAGTAGTGCATCGATTGATATCATGATTATGCATAGACTACGGTGATCTATGTACACTGCTATAGACCATCACTTGGATGTAGTTAAAAAATGAATAAATTAATTATAAATAAATGTAGTATGAATTTCTACACATGTGAAGGAGTGTAAACAAGTCACATAATCATATTAGAGCTTAAACAAATTAGGGGGGTGAATTAAGGAGTGTGTGGATGGGTAGTGGTTGAATGTTTAATATCCTAAGAGTAATGTTTGTCAAAGCACAAGTATGTTTTGAGTATATGTATTGTATTTGATGACTACACATTCCATGTACTCCTTCCATCACCACCCCTAAATTAAAAGAGTGTGTGGAATTGATAGTGGTAGAACAATCATCATCCTCAATACAATATATATCCTCAATATTGTATTGTGAGCTTCAGGTCACTATTCAGCTTCTTCAGGTCACTTTTCTTCTTCAGATATTCCATGGTCAGTTGAAATGTCTCTTTCCCCCACGAATACTTCTTCAAGAAACTCAAAGAATCGACCATTCGAATCATTTTTGTGTCAACAACCTTCGTTGAATCTTTTGCTAGCAACATGGTGTGCAAGAACCACAGTAGACAATACTTAAACTTCTGGTCCTCTTTCAGCTTATTCCCTTTGGTTAGGTGTAACAAGTTGGCCGCTGTGGTGTTTTTATTTTTTGTCACCTTAAAATAAAAATTGCCCCCCTTTGCTAACACCTTCTTCAGTTTTGATTCATTGGGGTATGATGAGCAATTCAGCTCTGTGATAAAATAAAACTCTTTCAAACTAAAACAGGCAGGCTTGTTGTTAACACAGAATCATATCTTATGACGCATCTTATCGTTCTTGACGCGTCGCAACAGCAAATAATGGACCAACTGCCCATTGAACTTGAGTGTTCCGGCAGGTTTCTCAGGTGTCAAAAATAGGACTGCTTGAATCTTTTCTTCAATTCCTGGTCAATAAGAACTTGCTTGAATTCTCGATAAGCAGTCATTCTTGATCTGACCTATATCTTTGCCGATAAAGATCCTACCTCGTAAATTATCGTTCGAAGGTCATACCGCTCCACGAAAATACACCTTGAAAGATATGACACGGATAAGGGATCATTATCCCCATCATCACTATTTCTCCCACTTCGCTCGCTCTCTTCACTGTCACCATTAACACTGCGCTTGGCAACATCATCACTAGACTCGACGTAGTCGCTTATCTTCTTTAACTCCGAATCTAATTCGGACACTGCCTCTTGAATTTTCTTCCTTTTTGAAAAGTTTTCAACTGCCTCAGCTTTTCTTTTTCTACTGCTACCAGCAGAATCAGAAGAGGTACTATCATTGCGTTTTGGAAGGATAGGTTTTTTAGCCATTTTCAACACAATCTACACCTGCAGAACAAATCTCTCATTTTCAGTTCATAGATCACAAGTCTATCAATAGAAATAACTCAATGCTCAAATGAAAACCCCCACAAAATATTAAGAAACACCCCACCATTAAACAGTCCACTACCCAAACATACAATAACTGAACCATAATCCAACATGCAGTATCAAAACACAATAATAGCTAGAAATTAAACTAGTGCACCTAATCAAACTAATTAGCTATTAATATTTTAATTTTTACTATTTCAGCAATCATGTTTTAAAAGAATTTCATACGTCTAAAAATTGATTTCAATCTAGGGCATTCTCATTTCATAAACCATGGGTCTACGGATATACCGCATGTCTACGGACAGAAACAGGTCACTGTTCAGATCAAAATGCCAAAATAACTCTTCAAATAGCAATTATCCTACCATTCAACACTTCGTTGCTTAAAAAAACCACGACTAAACCGAAATACCTAAACAAAAATTTCAAAATTCAACACCGTGATCGACGAAAAAATCTGTCAAAAAGGCCGCATAAAAACCTCAACCATTGCTTCAAAATCAAACTCATTACCTATAAAATTCTCGTTTTTTAACTACTTAATCAACCAAATTCGGAAAAAGAATAAATTTTCTACATCACTACGAATCGATTAGCAAAGCAAACCGTTTAAATGGATCTAGAAATGATTGAAACTTAATTTTAACTAACCTTGCGAAGCAACAACGACTCCTTAGCAGCAGGAGAAGAAGACGAAACAAAAATGACATTTTTTGGAGAAGAAGTTTCAAAAGCGGGAGTTGAGGATTGAAGAGGAGAGAAAGTTTTTTTTTCTATTGGAATAAGTGGAGGGTGTTAGGTGTATTATATTAAAGTTGTAAAGTTATAAAAATGATGAATTGATCCCTTGATCCACGTGTGGGATCTACTTTTTCCACTTTTCCCCACTTTTTACACCCTAAACTTAAAAAATAAATAAAAAAGAAATTAAGTGGGCATTTGATAAATTAGTTTTGAAAGGTGTCTCTTTTGCCAATTATTCCCAGGTTGTTGGCCTAATTGCTCCAATGAACATGTTTCAAACTTTCAAATTTGTCACCTTTGGCGATAACTCTTCTAAGATCGTTTTATCCTTAACTTCTTTGTTAGATAATATCTCTAGCTGGAGTTAAACAAATTTTCTTTGTTTCTCTTTATCCCACCTTTACTTGGGACTTAAGTGCTAGAGGAGTCAACTGAGTACTCCCGCATCTGTGGGATGAGTGAAAACTGGTGTGGTCTAGAGTGACAATCATCACCTCATGCATGAACTAACTTTTGAAGTTGAGTTGGACACTATCATAACATAAATAGAGCTGGATACATCCTATTTGTAGTTCGCTCGATGTTGAACCCCCACTTTATATGGTCCACGCTCTATATATCCAGTCCTCTATGTGTGTGGGGAAGGGGGGTGGGTTTGTCGAGTTCCATAGCGATGGGATGACGAAAAACTAATTTTTTTTATATTTTCTTGGACAATCCTCATCTCATGATCTAACTTTTGAGGTTAAGTAAGGTCTAAAGTTCATTTTTTATCAAGTACTTCCTCCGTTTCATAATAAATGAATTGTTGGATTTTAGCACACATATTAAGCAAAAAACATTAAAGACATAAATTTAACACAACTTTCCATTTTTACCTCAAAAAAAGAAAAAGTTGACTTTGTAATACCTTTTCAAAAGTTAATTGATTGTAAAATCATAAGGGTAAATTTGGAAAAAAATTCAATGATTCACTTATTTTAAAACATCAATAAATACCCCAACAATTCACTTATTTCGAAACGGAGGAAGTAATATATATATTTATTTTATTAAAGTAAAAATTGTACTATATATGTGTTATTTATAGTTTATAGTACTACTTTCCAAATTACAACCATATTTGCTAAGGATATCTGACAGGCACAACCCAACTAACTTTACCACTTTCTGTAGTAGATGTCCGTCCGAAATGATTAGAAAATAAACAGACAGAAGGCCATTTTTGTAATAATGAAGTAACTAGTACTACTGTACAAATTATCTAAGAAGATAGACTTCAAATATGTACATACAAGATACACCTTTTTTCCTAAATGTAAACGAAGCCATTCACACAATTTACCACTATTTAATTTATATTACCAAACAGAATTTATTTTGTTCCATTGCATATCCGTTGCTTTTGTAATAGCTATGTTTAAGTATTTTAAGTCTAGTAGGAACAAACAACTGAAATTTATTTGAGCATATAGCTATGATTAATTTTCCTTGACGCAATGTATTCCATAGTTCCCAAGCCACTAAAAGCTCATAATATGCATCTAAAGTAGTTTTCGAATATCTAAACATGAATGTAGCATAGCTGATAGAACTGATCAATGGAAGAGATTACTGTGATTTAACTAACAAGACTAATTACACTACTAGAAACAAAGGTTTTTTCCACCCTTTTTTACTTGTAAGGACGCGGGAAGAAAAAAACTTGCACGAAGGATTTCACTACCCTCTCCTCTCCAAAGGCCAAGGGACATACGTCATCTCTTTCCTTCGATAGCTCTTTTAGTTTCCCAAGATGAACTAATAGAAAATGTGTCATAAAACATGATTTTTCCACCGAATCTGCTCACTGGGGAACCACATGATGAAAAATAGATTTTCGTTGAAATATCGAGACGCTTCCTAATATTTCTGTGTGAAAACACTAGTATTTTATTTTTCTCACTGATTGAATCATAATATGGGAATATATAGCAATAGGCACTGAATATTTTTCAAATAAGGGAATATATAGCAATAAATTCAAAATAAATTTATTATTTATTTTATTTAGATAAAGCTCACAATGAATTTATTGTACGTGTATATTATAACTTCAAAATTTTCGTTTTGCATACATAAAATTCAAATAGAAAAGAGGATATATAGTAAAGAAATGAAATAAACTTTTATCCAACCAGAACTGACGAAGAGGCAAGAAAAAATAACAAAAAGAAGAAGGGAAACCTATTATTATTTGAGGAAGAAAGGATCAAAGCAAGTTGTCCTAGTTGTTTTGAATAATAACTCATTCTAAACATACAATTATCAATCTAAATACACATTTAGACAAAAACAGGCAATATTCAACAGAGTTTAGAAATAATCAAGACTCAATAATACAAAAGATAAGACATGAGAGAGGACGAACACCTTTTCCTTACGTTATACATAAAATATGAAGAGCTAAAATTTGTTTTCTAATATTAAATTCTTGTCATATTGTCACCTTTATCAGATTCTACTTAACTCGAATGTCTTCATTGTCATCAACTTGTGTGCATAATAAGAAAATACCCCCCAAAAACATTATAATAATAACAAAGTTATGGTCCTACTTCTCCTTCTTGTTTCTTAGTCTACAAACAAGAATTATTAGTATTATAAGAATAGTTAATAGTTAATGGGGATATGATTAACTTTAGAAAATGAAAAGGAGTATTTTTTTTCAAAATAAGGGGACAAAGATTAGAGAGATATAGACGTATTGTGTGAATGAGGTGACACTCTTTGATTGGGATTTTGTGGTAGGCAATAAACAATACTAACCTCTAACTAAAACTGCATTTAACTATAGTATGTCTTTTCACTTAAGGAGTATTGAAATTCGAACATTGATCTTTAGTGATTTGACGGTTTGATTGTTATTGTTACTCCTCCATTCGCTTTTATTTGTCACTAATTTTTTAATTAAATTTCTATTTTTATTTATCATTTTTGACATATTAAGAAAATACAACTTCTTTTTTTTCCTATTTTACACTTAGTATTAATTATTTTTTTTATAAGTTAATTTTAAGACACAATGTAAACATCATTTAATAAGAATATTATGGTAAAATAGCATGCTAGTAATTATTTTCTTAATGAATGTGTCAAGTCAAATTGTGACAAGGAAAAATGAAGGGAGAAATTATTAAATTACCTAAGCTTGATTTATGGTGGGCAATTCAAGTCAATTCAAGTGTATGCATTTAATTTAAGTTTATTTCACCGACAGTTATCAGTAAGTAAAGTTGGCATTAAAAAAAATAAAAAATTATTAGCTTGAATTACGAATAAGAACCAACTTTAGGTGAACTAGGTGCTAAACCTGTCAGTGGGCCGATTAGTCCGTGTCCAGCTCGGAACGGCCCTATGAGGGTGAGGATCTAGGTTGGAGGTGTAGTGATTGACGGAACTTTGTTTGTTGGGAAATTATCTTTTTGGTCAGAAAATAAAATTTATAAAAAAGAAGTTGATACAAACCAAATCGACATCAAACTTTCAAGAACTATAATCCAAGGCTGACATGAAGGTACCCAAGTCATGATCATCTATGGAAGGCAAGTATATGTTTGAGGAACCCTTTTTGAGCTCTTAAGAGCTCAACACCATGTGTGGAGGATAGTGTTGGGTACTATGCAGTTTTGATGACTGACAACGTAATATGAAACTGAAATTCAAGAAAGGGGGGGGGGGGGGGGGGGGGAAATTAAAATTTTTTGTGAGTCGACTATTGACTCCTCACAGTCGACTTGCCTACAGATCATATACTTCACAAAGCAGATTAAATTTGAAACAAATAAGTAAATAAATAACTGAATTTAAAGTAAATAACACGAAGATTTATCCAGGTTTGGAACACCGATGTGGTGCCTACTTCCAGTCCCCTTGGGTTACAACATTTTCTTAGATCTTTCAATGTTGGGCTCGAGTACAATGATGAGAAACAAGTTTCGAAGACTTATTTTATTTTTCAAATCTTGTGACATATCTTCAGTTTATATTACAATGTTGACTCGATCCTATTCTTTATATAACAATAGTAAGATAAAGGTTTCAAAGATTTGTGAGACTAAGATTGAGCACTTTGAGGTTTTTCCTTGAAGCTGTGTACATGCTTCAGCCTTTTGTCTCTTATTTTAATGTTTCTAGCTTTCTGAAAGGAAACTCAAGAGATTTTTTCTCAATCAAGGATTTGAATTGATTCCTTGATTGAGGTATGACACCATCGAGTATGTCCATATCAAATATGTACATACGTGGTGCAACTTCCACAGCCATGCATGTCCATATCAGATATGTCCATGTAGAGGTTATGGTCTTCTTTCCTTTTGTTCTATGTCTTAATTGATTTGATTTGCCGTAATTTTAGGATTGTGCTCCTTCTTCCTTTTATTCAAATGCTTGATTGATTTGCTTGCCATACTCTTTAGATGCTGTGGCTGTGCATCTTCATGATTGGATGCCCTTCCATTGTTGGAGCCGGCTCTCTTGCTTACTTCCATGTTGTATTAGCCTTCTTTGGTCCTTCATATCTTTGTGTGAGATATCCTTCCATTATTAGCTATCTTCCAATATACTGCAAAAGTCCATTTATTTGTTTGTTATTATTAAAATTTGAATATAGGAGGCTAACAATCTTCCTTTTTCTATAATGACAAACAAGTATAAACATCAGTTAACTTTCCTATCTGTCACAGTAGTCATCTTTCTCACCTTGTCTTGTATATATTTCTATTGTTCCAAGTTTCTTGAGTATAAGTTGACTTTCATTTATTGGTAGTCAACTTGCTCTCCTGATTGGTAGGCGCTTTCTGATTTCTTGATTTTCCTGTCTTTCTTCCCCTTTTGGCATAATAAAAAAGAATAGCAAACAGAAATAATAGACAAACAGCAAAGATATAATCTATTAACTTACAAATACTAGTCAGAGCAAAAAGTGTGGTAGATAGTGTGTTAAAAATCGTCTTACAACATATCAAAACAAGGGACAAGAGCCCCTTTTGAATAAAACAAAGTCATCATTGTTCACCGTTTTTTGAAAAGGTAGGCCCGAGTATTATGCATGTTATGACAGAAGGTGTCATATGATTTTTTCAACATTTTTGAAAAAGGAGGAATAAAAGTTCTGAACGGAAATAGCTAGATCATCAATGGAGGAGTGGAATTAGGTCTTGAGGGAATCCGTTTGGGTGAACACCCGAGTAAATAATTTTATACCCTCCTACTTGAACCCATCAAGAGCCAACCAAACCACGCATATGTCTGTGCCGATGATTTTGGAGGGGTATGGACTAGGAGTGGGATAATGTCGCTTTATGAAAGTTGATTGAGAGTCTGTTAAGGATTTATCAGAGAATTTAGAGAGAAGAACAAGATTGTTGGGGAGGTATTTAGGAAGAGTTTTGGACATATTTTCCATAGAACGAGTTTTGGTAATTGGAGAAAAGAGAAGATGAATTTTAATGGGGGGCAAAAAGGAATAAGAGAGAACAGTTAAGAGGACTGAGAAGGAGAATAGGGATATAGGCGACTATTGGAAAAGATAAGGGAGGGGAAGATGAAGAGGTGTAGGGGAAAGAGTGACTAATGGAAATGAAAGGGTGGTAGACAGAGAAGTGTTGGGAAGGTATAGAGATACAGAGGCGGCAAAAGGGGTATGAAAAATGTTAAAAGTAATGATGACTTCCCTTTTGAAAACCAATTTTTTGGTTAAGAACTGACGATAAAATTGGAACAAGTAAAAGATATTTTTTGTTCAAAAATAAAGCTCATAAATAATTAATACTAAGAATACCAAGTCTTTTTCTAAGGTAACAAAATCTTTCTTCTAACAGGGGTTTTGTAAAAATATCTGTCAGTTGATTTTCAGAGTCAACAAATGTTAAAGAAAAATTGCCATTTTCTACATGATCACGAATAAAATAATATTTAATATCAATGTGTTTTTCTATAGAATGATGCACAGTATATTTAGATAGACTAATAGCGCTGGTGTTATCGCACATTCTGAAAATAAATTCAAAAGACAAATTAAAATCAACTAGTTGATGCATGATTCATAAAATTGAGTGCCACAACTTCTAACGGCTATGTGTTCGGCTTTAGTTGTTGAAAGTGCATCTAAAGTTTGCTTCTTTTCGTACCATGAAATCAGGGCATCAACAAAAATTTGAAAAGTTCCACTAGTGCTTTTTATTTCACTTTTATCACTTGCAAAGTCAGCATCTGAATATCCAATTAATTCAAAATGGGAAGAGCAAGGGTACCATAGTCCAACGTTATGAGTTTCTATGAGGTATCGGATGATCCTTTTGACGATAGTCAGATGAGTCTCTTTGGGATTCGACTGGAACCTGGCATACTTACATATGCTGGACATGATGTCTGGTCGACTAGCGGTCAAATAGAGTAGTGATCCTATCATTCCCTTTTACATTTTCTCATTAATATTCTTTCCAGATGAGTCCGAATCAAGGCTTGTGGATGGAATCATTCGAGTTCTATAGGCCTTTTCTTTTTCCATACCGAATTCTTTGATGAGTTCTTTCATGTACTTAGCTTGACTGATGAAAGTACCTTTGGGAGTTTGCTTGATTTGTAATCCGAAGAAGAATGTGAGCTCACCCATAAGACTCATTTCAAATTCTCCTTTCATTGAATTAGTAAAATTGTCACGTAGAGAGATATTAGAACTACCAAAAATTATGTTAGAACTACTAAAAATGATATCATAAATGTAAATTTACATAATAAGAAGATTTGAATCAAGCTTTTGTATGAATAGAGTTGTATCAAGTTTACCTCTTTGAAAATTGTTATTTAGTAAAAAAGTACTCAATCTCTCATACCAAGCCTTTGGAGCTTGTTTGAGACAATAGAGGGCTTTTGACAATTTAAAAACATGGTTTGGATACAACAGGTTTTCAAACCTTGGGGATGTTTTACAAAAAATCCCTCATGAATAAAACCATTTAAGAAGGAGATTTTGATGTCTATTTGATATAGCTTAAAATATTTGAAAGCAACAAAAGCTAATAAAATTTTAATTTATTCTAACCTTGCCATAGGGGAAAAGGCTTCATCATAATCAATACCTTCCTGTTGGGAATAACCTTGAGCTATAAGTCTGGCTTTATTTTTGATAGTCTTACCTCTTTCATTTAATTTATTTCTATAGACCCATCTTGTTCTAATTACTGAGCAGTTCTTGGCTCTTTCAACCAAAGTCTAAACTTGGTTTCTTTCAAGATGGTCTAATTATTCCTACATAGCTTTGACCCATGATTCATCTTTGAGGGACTCATCGGTCTTCTTTGGTTCAATTTGAGATACAAGGGCAACATACTTGTTTTTTCAATGATGCTCTTGTTTGCACCCTATAATCTGAATTTCCGATGATGAATTCATTTGTATAGCTAGCATCGTGTTTCCATTCTCTTGGAACACTCGGTTTCATTGTTTCTGCTGTAGAAGTTGACAATGAAGGGGGTATAGTCGACTTGTCTTGTGATGGCTCAGAGGTTGTGCTAGCATTTTCTCTAAATTATAGATCACTCACCTGTTCTTCATCAGTACTTAAACTCATAGGGGGTGATTAGATTTATCAAACACAATATGCATAGATTCTTCAACACATAAAGTTCTTTTATAATCACGACTAGTGGGAGAATACCTAAGGAAAATACCTTCGTCACTTCATGGATTGAATTTTCCCAAGTTATTCTTACCATTGTTGTGGATAAACGATTTGCATCCAAAAGGATGAAAGTAGATGATGTTGGGATTTTTTCTTCTCCAAAGTTCATAATGCATCTTTTTTAGAATAGTCTGATCAGACATTTGTTGATAATATGACATGTTGTGCTTACTGCTTTCGCCAAAAAGTGATCTGGAAAATTATATTCTAACAACATGGTCCTGGAAGTTTCCTGGAGAGATTGATTCTTTTTCTCCACTACACCATTTTGCTGAGGAGGCTGAGGTGATGAGAAGTTCTAAGAGTACCCTATCTAAGCACAGTACTCTTCAAACGCCTTATTTTATAATTCTCCTTCGTGATTGTTGTGAACATAAGTGATAAAGTGTCCAGTTTTTTTGTTCCTTTCTACAAAAGACCTCAAAGGTTGTGAAGTCCTCATGTTTATGAGCAAGAAACATTACCTATGTAAAATACGAGTAATCATCAACTATAACAAAAATATATCTCTTTCCACCAATACTTGCGGTTTTGGTGGGGCCAAATAGACCATGTGGATTGTTTGAAGAGGTTTGGTAGTAGAGACAATATCTTTGACTTTGAATGATGTTCGGGTCTATTTACCTAATTGGCAAGCATCACATATATAATCCTTTCAAAATTGAGTTTTAGCAGACCATTCACCAATTCTAGTATGGACAATTTCTCAATGATATGCATATTAGCATGCCCTAGCTTTCTATGCAACAATCATTGGTTTGCACAGTGAGGCAGGTTAAGGTGGCAAAATTAGGACTATTTAAGACATAAATATTATCAATACGTCCACCGATGAAAGAGATATCTCTTTTGTCGTGTTTAATGGAGCAACTTTTAGCTTTGAAGAATACTCCAAATCCAGCATCAAATAGCTGAATAATACTGAACATGTTATTCTTGAGGCCATCTACCAAATACACTTTAGTAAACTCACATGAGGAGCTAAGCTTTGCTGAGCCGACTTCGATGACGTTGACTCTGGCGTTGTCACCGAATCTGACTGATCCCCCACTACTCTTTTTAAAGCAAAATTTTTTTGTTTTTTTTCCAGTCATGTGTCTAGAAATCCACTATCAATGACCCACATTACCTTTTTATAGCTCTTGCATTCATGTCCCTACAAAATAAGAAAATTAATTTTGTTTAGGTACCTAAGTGGTCTTAGGTCATTGTGGGTTAGAGGTGCTTCCTTTAGGCTTCCAAACCCATATATTTTTAGGCTTGTGCCTGTAGCTATAGGATTTTGTGCCCTTTCTATCCACAGATAAAACAGATAGATCCTCGAGAGAAAAATGATGTCTTGGCTGATTTAAATGATATGATGAGAAACTTGAGTTGTTTTCAAATGAGTTTGATCTCACAAAACTATGAATTCATGAATTCTTAATTCTATTCAACTGTATTTTTACATCATCAAGTTCTTCATGAAGTAAGCCAATTTTAATTTGACATGCTCTGATTTCTATTTGACGGTTTCTTTGTTCCTCTTTAAGTTTTTATTTAAATCATGCTTCACAACTTTTCATCTCTTGAGAAAGTTTATTATATTCGTCTATAACCTTTTGAAGCTCATCGGTTATTATATCTAAATTAGATTCAAGGATATTGTATTTATGACAGTCGTATGGCCTTACCTCACTAGAGTCACCTTTTTCCATAAAGCACATACTGGTGATGTCTGTTTCTTCTTCAGTTTCATCTTTATCATTGCACTCTCTAAAATTTTGATTTTTCCTGGACGGTCTTCTTCCTAATTCATGCCAATTTTGTTTGAAGTGGCCAGGCCTTCTATAGTGATAACAACGATCATCATTTCTAGCAGAGTCATTACTTTTGGCTCCTTAGGAAATTTGTTGTCTCTGTCTCATGATCTGCCTTACTCTATGATTTATGAGAGCCAATCCTTCACTATTGGCATTTTCCATAACATTCTCTTCTTCAGTTGGTGCGGCGTTGAAGGTTACTAGTTTTTTCTTTTCCTCTTTGTGGTACCTGCTGATATAATTTTGTTTATATGCAATGAGGTTAGCTCGTAGTTTGTCATATGTCATGTTGTAAAGATATCCATCTTCCAGAATAGTAGCCTTGGTTTCCTAAATTTTTGGGAGACTTCAAACCAGCTTATGGACTTACAGGCTATGTTGATAGATCATCCCCAGTGATTTTAGGTCACATACGATCTTTCTGAATATGGAAAACATTGTTTCAATGTTCTCATTCTATTCCATTTTAAACAACTCGTATTTATTCACCAGGGCAAAAATTTTTGATTTTTTGACTTTTATGGTTCCTTCATATGTAACCTCTAATTTGTCCCACATTTATTTTGTAGTCTCGCACGTTGATATCTTCTCATACTCTTCTCCACTATCTACATAAAAAAGTAAACTTATAGCTTGTGCATTAGTTTAAATTACCTCTTTTTATTCTTTGGTGATCTCAAAGCTTTCAAGGTTTCTACATCAACACTGCTTGATTCTTTGTCTTTGTCCTTTTGCTTGTCTTTGAGTCCTGGGATTGACTTTGGTCCCTTCCTAATAATAACCCAGTCTAGGAAGTCATTTGATTGGACAAAGATTATGAATTTGTTCTTCTAGTAAGAGTAATGTTGTCTATTAAAGTTTTGTGGTCTAATAGAGGAGTGACTATCTTGAAGAAAAGCACTGGAAATCTGATAGTTTTCCATTTGATCTTTACTGATGTGTAGTTAAGCAACACTATTGGTGAGACCTACTCTGATACCAATTGAAATTCAACAGTAGGGGTGAATTGAAAATTTCTGTGAGTTAACTATTGACTCCTCACCATCGATATGCCTATAGATCAGTATACTTCACGAAGTAGATTAGATTTGAAAAAAACACGTAAATAAATAACTAAATTTAAAGTAAATAACACAGATTTATCCTAGTTCGGAACACCAATTTGGTGCCTACTTCCAATTTCCTTGAATTTCAATGTCTATATAGATCTTTCAATGTTGGGCTCGAGTACAATGATGAGAAATAATTTCTGAGCACTTATTTTGTCTTTCAGATCTTATGACACAACTTTAGTTTGTATTACAAAGTTGACTCGATCCTATTCTTTATATAATAATTTTAAGCTAAAGGTTATAAAGCTTAGTGAGACTAAGATTGAGACACATAGAGGTTTCTCCTTTAAGTTGTGTACGTGCTTCAGCATTTTGTCTCTTCTTTTATAGTTACTAGCTTCCTTTGTCGTTGCTTCTTGAAAGGAAACCTAAGAGATTTCTTCTCAATCAAGGATTTAAATTGATTCCTTGATTGATGGATGGCACCATAGAGTATGTCCATATTAGATATGTCTATACGTGGTTTAACTTCCACAGCTATATATGTCCATATCATTTATGTCCAAGTAAAGGTTGCAGTCTTCTTTCCTTTTATTCTAAGACTTGATTGATTTGATTTTCTGTGATTTTGGTTTTGTGATCTTTCTTCCTTTTATTCAAAAGCTTGATTGATTTGCTTGACATACTCTTTAGATGTCGTGGCCATGAATCTTCATGATTAGATGCCTTTTCATTTTTAGGGCTAGCTATCTTGCTTACTTCTATGCTGTATTAGCCTTTTTTAATCCTTCATATCTTTGTGTGAGACATTCTTCCATCATTAGTGATCTTTCAATATCCTTCAAAAGTCCACTTATTAGTTTGTCAATACTAAAATTTCAATATAGGAGACTAACAGAAATATGTTAGTCAAGTTGGTTTACAAACAAACTATCTCATATAGCTACACTTATAGAAAAATCATTGATAATTAAAGATAAGGGTTCAAGAATAACAGACTTGATGTGTGGTTAATTCTGATATACTCAAGAGAATAAACATGTGCTAATTTGAAGACTTGGAGTTTGACTATAATACTAAGAAGGCAAGAGTTGGAACTGAAGGAGTATCACTTTAATTAGAACTCTAAGTAATGAGAGTTTTGATTGAAGGAGGATCTTGAAATAAAGAATGTCTCTTTGGAGAATTGTTCTTTAATAGAAGATGTATCATTCAGAGATATTCACACACATACAAAGCAGAAAAGGGCAATTGATAGATTGACTTCACTAAGTTCTACTCAATCACTGAAGAAACATATTGAAGAACCTGATCCTAGTATAAAATTTGGTTAAGAGTTTTAGCGTTTATTGATAAGAGTTGTTCATTGTGTTAAACTATTGCTATAATATTAGTTTCAGTGTGTTATAAATTGAACTAGGGGCTAGTCTTCGAGTTGGGGAAAACTCAGAGACTTTGGGAACACATACCTTGGGTGGTGTGTCTGTAGTTAGGAATTAGAGTTTATAATTCCTAGGTTACAGAGTTGTAATCATTTGTTGTTGAGGCTCATTATTATTTAGTGAAGTTAGGGTTAAATCTTGTATAGGTACAGGTCATGTCTTTTTACACCTTTTGAGTTGGGTGTTTTCCATGTAAAATCGATTGTGTTCTCTACTTACTGTCTTTACTACTTTCACCGGAACATATTAGGCAACCCATTCCATACATAGGTAAATCGTACGTTAAAGTCACTAATATATTAGGTCTTGTAGAATAAGAATTGGTATCAGAGACAAGTTATGTTTTAAGGGTTAATACCTAAGATAATATTATGATAAAATCTACACCACCTGTTGGACACAGTGAAGGTCAGTCAACAACTCGACTACTACTTTTTGATGGCTCTCATTTCATTTGGTGGAAGGCCAGGATGAAAATGTATCTTCAAGGTAAAGATTATGAATTATAGAATAGGATTATTGATTGTCCAAAAATTCCCATGAAGACAGTGGATGGAAAATAAGTGAAAAAGTTAAAGAGTGAATTCACCCTAGAAGATCTTGTTGCACTAAAAAAGAATGCAAAAGCCAAAAATATTCTTGTTCGTGGTATTGGTCTAGCCGAGTACAATATAGTGTCTAATTGTAACACTGCTAAATAAATATGGGATGCATTGGTGAATGCACATGAAGGCACTAGCCAAGTAAGAACATTCAAAATTGCAATACTTTTCACTGAATATGCGGCTTTCAAAATGAAGAAAAATGAGTCACTACAAGAAATGATAACTAGGTTGACTTCATTGGTAAATAAGTTGTCATCTCTAGGAAAGGTTTTATCTATTGAGGAACAGGTAGAGAAGATCTTAAGAGTCCTACAAAAGTCTTAGTGGGATTAAAAATTGCAGCCATAAGAGAAACTAAGGATCTCACTAGAATATCCCTTGATGAGTTAGTTGGTAATTTGAAGACCTATGATATGAACATGGAAGATCTAAAAAGGGAATTTGAGAGTGATGAATTTAAACTAGATGAAGAATAAGTATCCTTCATTACAAAAAATTTCAAGAAGTTTTTCAAGAAAAAAAGGATCTTACAAGAAAGAAATATGTTGCAAGAAGCGGTCCATTAATTAAAATCAGGTTGGACATTACAAATATTACAAAACTAATCATTGGATTAAGGATTGTCCTCTCTGGGAGATAGAATGGAAAAGGGAAAGATATGAAAAAGAACTTAAGAAGAAGGAAAACTAAAAGGAAAAGGAGCGCTATGCAATGGTAGCTACTCGGGGATTAGATAAACTAGATGATAAAGAAGTTGATGAAGTTGTTCTCATAGCCATTGGAGATTCAGACATGTAAGAAGAAGATGGAAACTCTGAGGTAGGTATTCTTGAACTCAAAAGAGAAATTGCATTTATTTTCAAAAAGAAAACTTATTTCTATAATAAGTTCTTTAATTGATAATTTCCAAGAACTAACTTCTGATTCAGCAGTTTGGCAAGCCTAAAGTTTGATTATATTGATCTAGAGGCTTGTAAAAACACTGTTAAAAATAAAAAATTAAACTCTTAAGGAATAGGTTAGAAGACTTGATTCGTCAAATTGACTCTCAAATTTGAAGTTCTAAAATTGTCTCTCTCTGAAAAGGGAAAAAGGTCAAGAGTAAGGAACAAGAAAAAATTAAGTCAGAATTTACTACGATTAAACATGAATGCTTTTATGAAAAAGAAAAGATTAGTCAACTGAGTCAAGAAGTGTCCAAATTGAAAATTGATCTGAAAGATCTAATAGATGGAAAAATTCCTCAAGAATTGTTCATAATATAGGTGAAAGAACTCACAATAAAAAGGCTGGATTGGTCTTTAATAAAAGTTCTAATTCTACAAAGATCTGTATTATATTTGTGGTAACTTAGGGCATCCAACTATTAAATGCCCAGTTGCAGCAAAAAGCAAATCAAGAAGCATAAGCCTAGCAAAAGAATCTGATTCCATGTTAGCACAAAGTAACACGAAGTTTAAAATTGGTTAGAGAAATAGGTCAGATAGTTTGTTGCCTCGATGGGATAAAAGGAACCTCATTCATCTATTTTATCACAATAAATGACCTAAGATTGTTTGGGTGCCTAAAGTTAACCTCTAATTTGTTTTAGAGATGAGAGTGAAAGAAGGAAAGCAAAATTAGTACATGGATAAAGTTTGCTCAAGGCATAATATTGGAAGCAAATAAAGTTCCTTTTTTACTCACCATATTTAAAGGGGGAATGGATCTTTCGAAGATGGCAAAAATAGCACCATTACTAGAGTTGGAAAGATTGGGAGAACTAAAACAAAAGCCTTTGAAATGTGGCCAGATTTTTAGTGGTCGTTTAAGGGGGAATCAAGGGAGATCCTCTTTCAAAACAAAGAATCATATAAGTATGATCAAGTGCTTAGACCTGGTCCATATGAATCTTTGTAGACCAATAAGGGTAATAGGTAGCAAAGGTAAGGAGGGCATATTGTACCACCTAGTCCAACTATTGTGCAGACTAAGTTCATATTAATAGAGGGAACAAAAAATCAATGACTTGGGACTATGGTATCCAAAGGAAAGAAATTTCACTTTTGTGGCCTATATAGATGGTTCAGTTGATAAGTGTTTAGTACATGATCTCAGTTTTCTAAGTATTCCATCTCAGACATTGTAATACCCCTTGTACGACCTTGGTCTCATTATCTCATGATCAATGTTTACATAATATACTTGCCGATGCCATGAATCTCCTTTTTCTTTTGGTTTCTATATGTATTTTATTGAGGGATAATCCGTAACGAGAAGTTACATAATTTATTCCACCCTTAGTAACTCTTGAAATTTATATTTGCATCAGTTATAACTTCACAGTTCTATATGATGATCGTATCATGAACATTTGAAGTAACTTCTAAACTCTTAGTAAGAATCAGTTCCTTATAGTCAATAAAGTTAAATCAGCCCAGAAATCAGTGTCATGATAGAAGGTTTAATGTTTCAGCTCAGCTATATCCTTCATTGGCAGACATGGAATGTCTACATCATTCCATACTTCTAATGTCTCAATAAGTTCCAACCTATCATTTGAGGACGAATGACTCCATGGGGGAGATAATGTAATACCCCAAAATCCAAGCCATTATCAGAAACATGCTTCAAGTTCATGAAAAAACAAAAATCATTTTTTGATAGTTTTATAAGTTATTTGGACATATATTAAGTCCTCAAATAGCTCTTTGCTTGTAGACAAGTCAAGTTTCCTTAGCGATTAAATTCTTGTGAAGAAAATAACTATAGTCAACTCCAAACAAGCATAATTTTTTGTATACTATGAATTTTTTAGCTAAAGGCCCACTAACAAATATATAATTTAATTATCTTTCCAATGATATCAATTTTACCTTAATTCGATATCAGAGTAAAATATTATGCCCAATTTACTAAAAAGGTATTTGTCTGCCAAGGAGAGATATCCAGGGTGACAGACCGTTGCACCAGTGATGGCCCGTCGTGACAAACCATTGCCCATAAGTAGAAAGACCAAAATTTGGATATTTTGTGATGGTTGGAGTGACTGTCGCCCAAACCATCACCCGGACTATTCTGTATTATTATATCATTTTCAAAGCAGTTTTTTGGTCTTTTTTCACTCTTTTAACCCCAAAATTATGTCTTTTAATCTCTCCAAAGGCTGAATATAAATCCAAAACAACTCCAAATCCCTTATTCTCAACCTAACACATGAATTACTCAAGAAACATGTGATTTTTCACTCTCTCAAAGAAAGAAATTGGGGTTTTTCATATCCAAGTACAAATCCCCAAATCTTCAATTCAAGAATCGAGAGTAATCAGGTCTGTGAGGTATTCATCAATGTATTTCTTTCACCCATTGATCTTCAAAACCCTTTTTTCTATTTAAAGTTGTATCCTATTTTATAAAATTATCCATGCAATTTATGAACTCAATCCATGTATTTCTTAGTAATCTGAATTCAAGCCATGTCAACATGTGTTCCCATGTAAACTAGTTTATTTCATGTTTTAAACTTCAATTACTCATGCTCTATTAAAGTGATTCCATGTCAAATCTTCGAGTTATAAGTTAAATCATGTGAATATGTTGTTTTCTCAAGTTTAACTCATCCTCATGTTCAAGTTCATGTATTTCACTCAATTTTTTAAATTTCTTATGTTTTGGGTCTTTGAACTATGATTTTGTACCAATTTTTTAAATATTATTATTGTATTTTTGTTATCATTCAGTGCTGCCAAGTTATGAATACCCAATACTTAAGTGATTTACATGATTTCATTTCCAAGCAACAAGTTAGTCAGACCATGATTTTACTACTATGTTTAGATTTCCATGTTCATGATAAGCACTTATCACTATAGTACTATATTATGTTAAGCAAATAATAATACCAGTGTCATTCAGTTGGGAGTAACACTTAGCACCGAGTGAACACAGGGATGGCAGCTCCCTCATAATTTAGGTATGATATGTTAGTAGCAGTTCCTCAGTTCCAGTCTAATGATGCCACTGTAGGTTATAACGAGTCCCCCGTCGGTTAGGCATGACAACCTCGTCCTTCAGGACATCAATCTTGTGGATCCACATCGTCAGTCATGTGTTGGTACCCCTGGAAAGGTACTAACACCCATCCAACTGGGGTTATAAGTTGGACCCTAATAGCTCAGATTGGGGCATGTCGGTCTTAGTCAGCTCCTATAGTCTCAGTGAAGTATTCAGAGTAGATTAGTTCAAATTTGCATAACCAAGTATATAGATTTTATATTTCAGTTATTCAGATTATTTCAATATATGGTGATGCTTGGTCTTGCATTCTCAGTTTTACATGTTCATGTTTTTATGTTCAGTATCTATATATGACCTTCAGTTCAGTTTTACAGCATGTTCAGCTTTATATGAGATTTACATACAGTATTCATGTTTTACCGCTTCCCAACTTACAGAATTATTCTCAATTCATGATTTATAAATCTCATTATGACTTACAGTTTTTTACGTATACCTATATTTTTAATATATGTTTGGTCAAATAACTCACATCCTCGGTTTTAAAGCATGTTTTAAATATGTCATGATTTAGTGCATGTCTCCATATACCCAGTACATTCTAATGTACTGACCACACATGTGTATTTGTGGATACATCCTTCATAATAGAGGTACCAGATATATCTTATACACCAGGGTCAGACAGTTCTCAGCTTTCAACTAGTAAGTGATGAGTTTTCCTATTCCGGGAATCCAGTCCATTTCAGTTCATGTGTTACATTTTGATTATTCATATGTATTGATTAGTGGTAGTTGGAGACACCCAACTATCTATAGTCAGTATAGTAGAGGCTTTATAGATAGTCAGTCAGAGTCATTACATGTAATTCAAGTTTCTCTCTTTAATATTATCATGTTGTAAACTTTATCAGTATTACTTTAATTCAGACTTTATCATGATCATGTTTCCATTCAGTAAATTTAGTTTTTATACAATTTAAATCAGTTGCTCAAGCAATATGCTAGATCATGGGTTAGCTTGAGATCACTTGTGGTCCCAAGCACTGTGTTATGACTAGGGGTAGTCTCGAGTCGTGACAAAAGATGTTGATTATGTGGATTACTTAATTGAATGAAAAAGCACCACAGACTCTAAGTAGATAGCATTTTGAAAAGAATAGGTTAGACTTGGGGATGATTAAAATTGCATGAACTCCCCTCAATGATTGGCTAGAGTAACTATTTAATTTTTAATATTATTAGCTAAAACATTATTCGATTCAGTCTTGCACATTTAGTTATGTATCCTAATTCTAGATTTTTAACTTTTCTAACCTAATTTTGTATTAAATTGTGCAGAAAAATAGGTACAAGCAAACAATTGTGACCATAAAGTTCTTCTTATCAGGTATGTTCTACACTGATATAAGCATATGTTGTCTAAGTTGAAATAATTGAGCACTCCTATTCAATGTAATAATTATTATAATACATAAATATTAGCACCATCATATCAGTGCTCACATTTCTTATTCTAATTTGTTCACCACTATTGGAACGGTCTTAATTTCTTACACTCTATCCTTCTCTTGTCCTATAAACTGAAAAATTGGAACATCCTTGTACTCTATCAAAGACATGCATCCTCATCCTTCTCTCCCATCAAACAAGTATTTGACCAAACTTTCTTTGATTCTCTCTAAATGATTGTGCACAAATGTGTTAATCCTACCCCAGAAATTCTTTTTTTTCTCTCATCAATTTTGAACCATAAATTCACCAAGCTTGATCATCAAGCATATGCAGCATATGTTTTTTAAGGATGGAAAGGTACATGTTCTCCCTTTTGGTTTATGATTGACTTAAATTTTTGAGTACTTCTCAGTCCTATTTCATGTTTGAATTTTAAAACAACAAAAGATATTCTTGAATAGATAAATCATGCAACTCTACCTGTTTCAAAAAGGAGTGATAGCACTCCTTTGCAAAAAAAAAATTGAGAAATGATTTAGTCGAGAAAACTTCTGAACTAGAAGTTGCATAAGACATTCATGAAGTGGAAAAAGAGGTCCTTCAAACTAGGATCATGCTTTAGATCTTGACCTTTATCGAGAGAGGGTTGAAAATGTTAAAGTCATTCATCAATTGACACAGTTGATATCACCTATTCCACCTTCCTCGTCTACTTCTCACTATTTATATCTTTAGCCATGTCCTACTTTTATACCGCATATTTTTTTAATGCTCAGTTCTTTTCCTTTGTTCAGTACTAGCTTAGGTCTAATGTGGAACATGCTCTAGCATTTTAATGGAATGGTTATCTTTGTGTAATTGACTCATGTTCTTGCTCTCTTTAATACATTATTGTGTTGGCTAAAGTCTTTGTCTGATTATTTTGGTGATAGCCCTAGTGGTCATGAATAACATAACTAATTGCTTTTGCTAGTATATTATTGCATTGAAATGGGTTTTCCATGATCCTAAAAGGGAGAAGATAAGGGTTGTGCAATGTTTATAACTCATTGGCTAACCTGTTTCATTCTAGTGTTTCATACTTCAGTGCCTTCATGTAAAGATGTTTGTATGAACAAGACAAGAGATTTGTCATCATCAAAAGGGGGAATTTATTGGGTACTATGCAGTTTTGTTGATTGATGATGTAATATGAAACATGTCGGTCAAGTTTTTTAACAAACACAATGTCTCAAGTAGCTAAACTTATAGAAAAATCATTGATAATTAAAGATAGGGTGCAAGAATCACAGACCAAATGTATGGTTAAGTCTGATAAACTCAAGAAAATAAACATGTGCTAATTTGAAGAGTTGGAGTTTGAATACAACACTAAGATGACAAGAGTTGGAATTGAAGAAGGAGTCTCACTTTAATTAGAACTCTAAGTAATGAGAGTTTTGATTGAAAGAGGAGTTTGAAATAAAAAAAAATGACTCTTTAGATAATTGTACTTAAATAGATGATGTATCATTCAGAGATATTTAGGCACTTACAAAGAAGAAAAGGGAAATCGATAGATTGGCTTCACTAAGTGCTACTCAATCACTAAATAAATACATTGAAGAACCTAGTCTTAGTATAGAATTTGGATACGAGTTTTAGAATTGATTGTTAGGATTTGTTCATTGTGTTGAACTATTGATGTGATTTTTGTTTAGTGAAGTTGGGGTTAAATCCTATAGAGGTACAAATCATGATTTTTTTTCACCTTTTGAGTCGGGTGTTTTCCACGTAAAAATAATTGTGTTCTCTACTTACTGTCTTTACTTCTTACACTGGAACACATTAGGCAACCCATGCCATCCATAGGAAACTCTTACGTTAAATTCACTAAAACACTAGGTCATGAATAATAACAGATAGCTTGGTGCCGGGATCTGAATTCATCATAAGACCTCAATAGTGAAGCAAGTCTGAGCACTACAAACACTCCTATTATATTAAAGAATTTATCTGTGTTCCAAGTGAACTAAATACCATTTAATGAGTGCTTCAGGGTTCCCAAAGCATACAATAAGGACCCAGGGGCCTTGGAGGGGTCAAAAAAGTGCTAAAAGTGGTTTAAAATCCCCTTGGAGAGGACCTGCGACCCATCTTTGCCCCAGACGTACCCAGGGTGTTCCTGGTCTGCTTGAGCAAGTCAAAATAATAGCATCTGCTGCCAAGGTATGCCTAAGGTGCGCCCTATCTACTTAAGCAAATGCCAAAGCAGGCAAAATTGTGTTTTGGGTTGATTTGGGTCACTTTTAGGCCAACTTATGTATTATGTTTACCAAGTCTATAAATACTATCTATCTTAGGTTATTTCCATAGTTTTTTTATGTTGATTAAATATGAAAACTCTTGAGATATTATTTGAGAGCTTAGAAAAGCTTATGTTTCATGTTTCTTAGAAACAGTAGTTATAAGGCCATTTCATTTACCTTGCGATCAACGTAAGATATTGGTGCTTATTGATAGTTGAATCAGGGGTTTAAGAGTTTAATATACTCTTTAGTTCTTAATTCTCTTATCTTCTTTGTGTCTATCTATCATTCTATCTTTATCAATCTATACTTTTATCCCTTTACTTTCTGCAAGTAAGACCCCACAAAATCCTAAGCTTAACTTAGTCCTTTAAAGCTTGAAAAGAGGTCCCAAACTTAGAAATTTTAGCTAAGTTCTTGTACTTAGAATTATTTTAGCCTTCATAAGTTGGCGATCCTATTCTACGACCCTTACGGCCTTAAAATATCAATCTTTACATTGAATCATGATCAAGTGTGTCCATAGGTCAGTCACTTTGGGTGAGTTTTGGATTTTTTAGACCTCATTTGAATCACTTTTGGGTGACCAAAATAGTGGATCGATGCGATCTTGATGCATCGCATCGCCTATCGCATTGATAGATATTTTTCCGAGCTTCTAGTGTAAATTCCAGTGAACTAATACGATCTCGACATGGTGCATCAGCCATCACATTGACCCTATCGACACGGTGCGTCAGTCTGTGCATCACTGGGCACGTTTTCAACAATTAAAATTCCACATGTAGAGGGGTATTTGGGTCATTTTTTCACTTCTATTTAGCCCCAAAACACGTAATTAAGCAATCCAAAAGGCAAAAA
This sequence comes from Capsicum annuum, assembly GCF_002878395.1. Classification (NCBI taxonomy): domain Eukaryota; kingdom Viridiplantae; phylum Streptophyta; class Magnoliopsida; order Solanales; family Solanaceae; genus Capsicum; species Capsicum annuum. The sequence goes on along the minus strand of NC_061119.1, from coordinate 35,204,909 downwards.
TTCATTGTTTCTCTCAAATTTCCTCAAGAACAAACCCTAAGGCATCCAATTTCAAATTCAGACTTCAAGAACACACCATCAATCTTCACGAATTTGATTACCAAGGTATGCCAAGTGTTCATCCTTAGGTTTGCTTTCACCAATGGAGTTCAAGAACCTCTTTTAAAAACTACAAGATGATTTTTTTCATGGGTTTCATGTTGAATTAAATTATATTCATTATTATGATTTTATTTAGGTTCTAATCCATGATTTATTACAAAATTCATGTGAATTTAATAGCATGTGTAGTATTATGTAGTTCTATGTTAGAAACCCTTGAATTTGTGAGTTTGTAATTGTGATCATGATGCTTGCATGTTGACTAGTATTATGTGCATAAAATATGCCCCCTAGTGTTTGATATAATGCTTATGTGAGTTGAATAGAGAAATCATGACATACTAATATATGTACAAGTTCATCCCATGCAAGTGTTTGCTAAAATGCCTCAATGAGTGAATTGTGACAAAGTGACTACTTATCATGCTTTCAAGATTGTGCTATGTCGTTACTATATATGATATCGAGTCCTGGGGGTATTTGTACTCAGTTATTTATAGAACTCAATATATTTAGTTAGTTAAAAGAACTCAGTGAACTCAGTCCAGTTCAGTTAGACAGCCAACCAGTAATAGTTTAGTCAAGCCTAGTACAGTCTAGAAATCAATTCAATATCTATTCAGTTGGGAGTAGAAATCAGCACCGAGTAAACTCAGAGATGGAGGCATTCCTGTCAGTAAAGGGTTTGACCCTTAGTAACAATCCCTGTGTTCTAGAACTATGTAGCTGCGTAGGTTGAGAGATTTTTCTACCAGTCTAAGTTGATATATCTCATACAAATTTTCCAACCAGCGAGGGTTGATGAAGTGTTTTCCTACCAGAGAGGGTTAACTCAGACTATTATTAGTATCCCTTGGGAAGGTGCTAACACTATTCCAACTGAGGTCACAGGTCGGACCCTAACTTAGTTCATAATCGGAGTATGTCGGTTAGATAAACACTCCCACAGTTTAAATTTTAGTTTCAGACTCAATATAAAACCTCAGTTTTATTTCAGAACCAGGACTGTCAGACACATTTACCCAGATCAGCACAAAACTTAGCTCAATTCCACAGAATTAGGACTGTCAGAAATAGTCACTCAGTTAACACTAATACAGTATCAGTAAACTCATATATCAGTCATTTAGTTTTCAGAACTCTTTATCCAATGTTAATATGATCTCAGTTATGGTAGACGTAGATATAAGCAAGCATTGCATAATCAGTATTTACAGTAGTTCAGATATACATGTACTCTTATTCAATTAAATTCATATTGCTCAATCAGTTCTTGTTCATGCATATGAACCCATGCATTCAGCCTTACCTCACCTGGCATACCAGTAGACGCATACCTTTCTTTGCCCTATGATGTCTTATATCATAGGTTCAAATGCACGGGCTCCTGATCATACTTAGAAGGCAGATTATCAACAACAGATTTAGTGTTGAGCCTCATAGTTTCAGGATAGAGTATAATTTTAGTATTTTAGTATTTGGTATATTCAGTAGTCAGAGTTAGTTGAGGACTTGTCTCATCAACTCCATATCCAGATAGTTAGAGGCTTTCAGACTAGGTTATTTCAGACAGATGTTTAGTTTTCAGTATTTATTTTATTAGTATTCAAAATTTGTTTTCAGTTATGAACCTTACAGCAACTTCAGCCTAACTTTCGTATCTATTAAAGTGTTATTATTCAGTGATTACAGCAGGTACTAGTCATGGGTTATCTTGTGGTCCTTCGGGATTTACGAGAACCGTTTGACATTTGGAAAGTAGACTCGGGCATTACAAACTTGTTATCAGAGCTAAAGGTTCAACACATTCCTAGGCAGACTGAAAGCCACGTCTAGTATAGTCTTATGCATGGGTGTGTGGGGCGCCACACTTATGAATAAGAGGCCATAAGGCATTTTAGGAAAAGTTTTCTTTCTTTCAGTATTCATATCATGCGAGTGAGCATGAGCTCAAGTTAAAATGTCTATCTAATTCAAGTTTCCCTTTTATTTATAGAATATGCCTCCCAAAAAGACTAACAGAAGAGGAATGGGAAACCTGCCAGCACCTCTGCACGTCCAGCTAGATCCCCTGGATGAGCATGTGAAACATGCAGAATTCAAATCATCTTTTACTACGCAGCTCATTCTATGATAGCCCAGAATGAATGTCCAGCTTCTTTCCAGGCCAACCCAGTGGCCAATACTGCTGCAGCTAGAATTCAGGACTTCACCCAAATGAATCCTCCATTATTTACCGGGTCTAAGTCTAAGGAGGACCCACAAGAATTCCTTGATCAGGTGTAAAAAGTCATGGATATTATGAGGGTGAATACTAGTGAGAGTGCTGAGTTGGCCATATATCAGTTTCAAGATATGGATAACTCATGGTTCAAGTAGTGAAAGGTAGAGAAGGCCGCAGATACAAGGCCTATAAAATGGGAAGATTTTGCCACTGCTTTTCTGGAAAGGTTCTTCCCACTGGAGTTGAGAGAAGCAAAAGTTTTAGAGTTAATTAACCTAAAATAGGGCACATAGAAGTGAAAAAGTATTCTCTTAAGTTTACTCAGTTGGTAAGATATGCCCCTCATGTGGTAGCAAATAGCAGATCTAAGATGAGTAAGTTTGTGTTTGACGTGTCTAACAGTGTGGTCAAGGAGTATAGGACCACAATGCTGATTAAGGAGATAGACATATCTAGGCTCATGGTGCATGCTCATCAGATAGAAGAGGCTAAGATTAAGGAGGAAAAGAGGGATAACAAAAGGGCTAGAACAGGTAGCTTCAACTTCACTCAGCCTAAGTTAGGGGGTAGTAATCATTCTCAGTTTTTCCCAAAATCTTCGGTTTTATCTCTGTTCTCAGCCAGTGCTCTAGTGTCAAAATTCAGAGATAGTAATAAAAATAGGGTGCCAGGCCCAAAACCTCAGAGTAGTGTTAGCAGTGCCCAAACAAATCCCTTTTCCAGAAGTGTGGAATAAACCACCAGGGTATCTTCAGAGCTGGAAGTGATGTATGTTTTGAATGTCGCAAGCCAGGCCACAGGGTCAAAGAGTGTCCTCAGGTGGGTTCGCAAAGTTAGCATAATCATTCTTCAACTCATTCTGGTCGCCCAAATCAGCAGAGTGCCGCTTTTAGTGCCACCAGTAGACAACGCCTAAACAGACTCTATGTACTTTAGTCCTGACAAGATCAGGAAAGTTCTCCTGATCTGGTCACTGGTACGTTACAAGTTTATCATTTGAATGTTTATACTTTTCTAGATCCAGGAGCTTCTTTGTCCTGTGTAACTTCTTATATGGTTGTTGACTTTGGAGTCAGTCCCAAAATCTTAGCAGAGGCCTTCTCAGTCTCTACTCCAGTGGGTAAATCTATCATATCCGGATGAGTATACTGGAACTATCAAGTTATGGTTTCTCAGAAAGTCACTTTAGCAGACTTAGTAGAATTAAAGATGATAGATTTTGATGTCATTCTCGGCATGGATTGTCTTTATTCATGCTATGCTTCTGTTGACTATAGAAATAAAATTTTCCATTTTTAGTTTCCGAATGAACATGTCCTTGAGTGGAGGGGTAGTACTTCAATACTTAGAGGTCAGCTTGTTCCCTACCTTAGTGCAAGGAAAATGATATCTACGGGGTGTGTCTATTATTTCGCTCGAGTTAAAGACTCTAGTTTAGAGACCCCTAATCTTGAGTTAGTTCCAATAGCATGTGAGTTCCCAGATGTGTTTCCTGAAGATCTTCTTGGAGTCCCTCCCAAGTGGGAAATTGACTTCGAAATAAACCCTCTTCTTAATACTCATCCTATCTCTATCCTACCATATAGAATAGCTCCAGTCGAACTCAAAGAGTTAAAATAATAGTTTAAGGATCTCCTACATAAGGGATTCATCAGACCCATCATATCCCCTTGGGGTGCACCAGTTCTATTTGTGCGTAAGAAAGATGGTTTGCTCAGAATGTGTATTGACTACCATCAGTTAAACAAAGTCATAGTTAAGAACGAATATCCACTTTCTATAATCGATGACTTATTTGACCAACTTCAGGATGCCAGTTTCTTTTCTAAGATAGACCTCAGATTAGGCTATCATCATCTCAGAGTCAGAGAATGTGATGATCCAAAAATTACTTTTAGAACTCGACATAGTCACTTTAAATTCTTAGTCATGTTATTTTATCTTACCAATGAACTAACATTTTTCATGGGCTTGATGAACCACGCGTTCAAGCAGTACTTGGACATGTTCGTCTTAGTCTTCATTAATGACATTCTTGTCTACTCCCACAGTGAACATGATCATACAGACCATCTCAAAATAGTATTACAGAACCTCAAATCCCATTAATTGTTCGCCAAATTCAATAAGTGTAAATTTTGGCTAAGGTCAGTAGTTTTTCTTGGTTATATAGTTTTTGGTGATGACATTAGATTTGATTTCCAAAAGACCAAAATAGTAAGGAACTGGCCTAGACCCATTGCTCATACAATTATCAGGAGTTTCTTGGGCTTGGCTGGCTACTACCGATGGTTTATTAAAATATTTTTTTCTATTGCATCCCCTATGTCCAGATTGACTCATAAGAAAGTCAAATTCCAGTGGTTAAATTCTTGCGAGATGAGTTTTCAGGAGTTGAAGACTCGAATCACTACAGCCCCAGTTTTGACTTTACCAGATGGTTCAGACGGTTTTATGGTATATTGTGATGCTTCTAGAGTTGGTTTAGGGTTTGTTTTGATGCAGAGAGGTAAGGTCATAGACTATGCCTCTAGACAGCTTAAACCCTATGGAAAGAATTACCCCACTCATGATCTTGAGTTAGCAGGTGATGTATTTGCCTTAAAGATTTGAAGGCACTTTTTGTATGGGGTTCATGTTGATATGTTTATATACCATAAATGCCTGCAGTATATGTTTACTCAGAAAAACTTGAACCTACATCAGAGAAGGTGGCTAATGTAGTGGCCGATGCTCTCAGTAGGATGTCTAGGTAGTGTTGCTCACGTGGAGGATAGTAAGAAGAAGTTAGTTTAGGAAGTTCATCAGCTTGCCCGACTAGGTGTCCACTTAGTCGATTCAACAAAGGGTAGCATATGGGTGCAGAATAGATTGAAATCATCTCTGGTTTCCATAGTAAAGGAAAAATAGGACAGAGGTCCCAGTTTAGTTAAACTAAAAGAGTCAGTCAGAGATCAGAAGGTAGAGGTTTTCTTCCAAGGGGTAAATGGTGTGTTACGCTGCCAGGGTAGGTTATGTATTCTATGTGTAGATGGCATGAGATAGTAGATTCTTGTAGAAATGCATAGTGCGCACTACTTAATTTACCCAGGGGCCACCAAGATGTACCGTAACTTGCGGGAAGTCTATTGATAGAGTGGGATAAAGAGAGAAATTGCAGATTTTGTAGCTAAGAGCTTGACATATCAGAAGGTTAAGATTGAGAATCAGAAGCCTAGTGGATCTATGTAGGAGTTCAGTTTTCCCACTTGGAAATGGGAGAAGGTGAATATGGATTTTGTGATAGGTTTTTCTCGTACCCATCACCAACATGATTCGATTTGGGTCATTATAGAGAGGATGACCAAATTAGCTTATTTCTTACCAGTTCACACCTCTTATTCAGTAGAGGATTATTCCAAGCTCTATGTTAGAGAGTTGGTCAGATTGCACGGAGTTTTTTTGTCCATCATTTCAGATAGAGGTACGTAGTTTACCTCTCACTTTTGGAAAGCCTTCCAAAAGGGTCTTGGTACCCAAGTTTACCTCACTACAGCCTTTCACCCTCAGACAAATGATCAAGTATAAAGGACCGTTCAGATACTAAAAGATATGTTGAGAGTGTGTGTCATTGACTTTAAGGGTAGTTGGGATGACTACTTGCCCTTGATTGAGTTCGCATATAATAACAGTTATCATTCCAACATTCAGATGGCTCCATTTGAGGTGCTCTATAGGAGGAGATGTAGATCTCCCATTGGTTGGTTTAAAGTAGGTAAAGCCATAGTGGTAGGGACTGACTTGGTATTTGATACCTTAGAAAAAGTTTAGTTGATCAGGGAAAGGCTTAAGATAGCTTCGAGCTGACAGAAATCATATGTAGATGTGCGAAGAAAGGATCTCCAATTTGAGATTGGTGATTATGTATATTTGAAAATCTTTTCTATGAAGGGAGTGAAAAGGTTTAAAAATAAGGGAAAGCTCAGTCCCCAATATGTCGATCCTTACAGAATCCTCAGCCATTTTGGAAAAGTAGCTTACGATCTTGAGTTGCCTTCAGATTTAGCTTTAGTGCACCCAGTGTTTCATGTCTTCTTGCTAAAGAAGTGCATACGTGACCCAACAGTTGTAGTCCTGATAGAGGGCATTGATGTCCAGAACAACCTGTCTTATGAGGAAATCCCAGTCAAAATTCTTGATTATCAAGTTAGCATATGATGTCCCTCCAGTTAAAGTTCTTTGGCGGAATTAGTCCGTTGAGGGATCTACTTAGGAAGTAAAAGAAGATATGAGGACCAAGTATCCTTACCTCTTCTCCGCAAACTTAGACTCAGCTCAAGGTAATAGTTTTCTATAAATTTACTCAGGTCTATGCTCAGATTACCTTTGCAAACTCTGTATCGATTCCAGTTAAATAACATTCTCATATCATACATACCTTCATGAAATAGCTCAGTCATGTGTCATGTTTTCAGAATTCAGTCATGCTCTAGTTGCATGTTCAGTATAAAAACTCAGTATATCAGTAGTTTCAGTCATGAAGTCATGCTTCAATTGTGCATGTTCAGTAGGTAAAATCAGTCTATCAGTATTCTCAGCTTAGCTAGTCTCATTCGAGGATAAATATTTCCAAGGGAGAGATATTGTAAGACCTCACAAAATCCTAAGCTTAACTCATCCCTTTAAATCTTAAAAAGAGATCCCAAACTTAGAAAATCCCAAACTTAGAAATTTTATCTTATAGTTACAATTATTTTAGCCTTCATAAGTTGGCGATCATATTTTACGACCCTTACAGCCTTAAAATAATGATCTTTGGATTGAATCATGATCAGGTGTGTCCATATGTCGGTCACTTCGGATGAGTTTTAGATTTTTTGGACCTCATTTGAATCACTTTTGGGTGACCAAAAAAGTGGATCGATGCGATCTCGATCCGTCGCGTCGCATATCGCATCGATAGAGATCTTTTCCAGCTCCCAGTTTAAATTCCATTGAGATGATGCAATCTCGATATAGAGCGTCGGCCATCACGTCGACCCCATCGACGCGGCGTGCCATTGGGTACGTTTTCAGCAATTAAAAGTTCGCATCCAGAAAGGTATTTGGGTCATTTTCCTAATTCTATTCATCCCCAAAACAAGTAATTAAGTCATCCAAAAGGCAAAAATTTATTATTTCTCTCAAATTGCCTCAAGAACAAACCCTAAGGCATCCAATTTAAAATTCAGGCTTCAAGAACACACCATCAATCTTCACGAATTTGAATACCAAGATATGTCAGCTGTTCATCCTTAGGTTTCCTTTCACCAATGGAGTTCAAGAACCTCTTTTAAAACTACAAGATAATTATTTTCATGGGTTTCTTGTTGAATTAAATTATATTCATGATTATGATTTTATTTGGGTTCTAATCCATTATTTATTACAAAATTCATATGAATTTAATAGCATGTGTAGTATTATGTAGTTCCATGTTAGAAACCCTTGAATTTATGAGTTTGGAATTGTGATCAGGATGCTTGCATGTTGACTAGTATTATGTGCATAAACTATGCCCCCCTAGCGTTTTATATAATGCTCATGTGAGTTGAATAGTGAAATCATGACACACTAGTATGTGTACAAGTTCATGCCATGCAAGTGTTTTCTTAAATACCTCAATGAGTGAATTGTGACAAAGTGACTAGTTATCATGCTTTCAAAATAATGCTATGTTGTTACTATCTATGCTAACATGTCCTGGGGGTATCAAATACCCGACAATCTAGTTGTCTACTAAGATTTATAGTAGTTTCAGAATAGTCTCAGTGATGTCACGTATAGTAGTACTCAGTTAGTTATAGAACTTAGTATATTCAGTCAGTTAAAAGAACTCACTGAACTCAGCCCAGTTCAGTTAGACAGCCGATCAGTAACAGTTTAGTCAAGCCTAGTACAGTATAGAATTTAGTTTAATGTCTATTCAGTTAGGAGAAGGAATCAGCACTGAGTGAACCCAGGGATGGGGGCATTCCTTCCAGTAAAGAGTTTGATCCGTATTATCAATCCCTATGTTATAGAACTACATAGCTAGTGTAGGTTGAGATATCTTCCTGCTAATCTAGGGTTGATTCATCTCGTACGACTTTTCCAGTTAGCGAGGGTTGACGAAGTGTCTTCCTGCCAAAGAGGGTTAACTCACACTATTGTTTGATCCTTAGTAGCAATCCCTGTGTTACAGAACTACGTAGCCAGCGTAGGTTGAGATATCTTCCTGCCAGTCTATGGTTGATTCATCTCGTACGATTTTTCCAGTCAGTGAGGGTTGACGAAGTGTCTTCCTGCCAAAGAGGGTTAACTCACACTATTATTAGTATCCCTTGGCATGGTTCTAACACCCTTCTAACTGGGGTCACAGGTTGGACCTTAACTCAGTTTATAATTGAGGTATGTCGGTTAGATAAACATTCCTATAGTTTCAATTTCAGTTTCACACTCAGTATAAAACCTCAGTTAGTTTTAGAACCAGGACTGTCAGAATGGAACTCAGTTCGATTCCACAGAATTAGGAATATCCAAAATAGTCACTCAATTAACAGTAATATAGTATCAATAAACTCAGATATCAGTCATTTAGTTTTCGGAACTCATTATCCAGTATTAATGTGATCTCAGTTATAGTATACGTAGATATGTTCATAGTATTGCATAGTCAGTATTTATAGCCATTCAGATATACATGTACTCTCATTCAGTTATATTCATATTGCTCTGTCAGTTATTGTTCATGCATATGAACCCATGCATTCAGGCTTACCTCACCTAGTATACAAGCACATTCAAAGTACTGACTTATACCTTTCTTTGCCCTATGATATCTTATATCATAGGTTCAGACACACGGGCTCCTAACCGTACTTAGAAGCCTAGATTATCAACAGCAGATTTAGTGGTGAGCCTCATAGTTCGAGGATAGAGTATCATTTAAGTATTTTAATATTTGGTATATTCAGTAGTCAAAGTTAGTTGAGGACTTGTCCCATCAACTTCATATCTAGACAGTTAAAGGCTTTCAGACTAGGTTATTTTAGACAGATATTCAATTTTCATTATTTATTTTATTAGTAGTTAGAATTGGTTTTCAGTTATGAACCTTACAGCAACTTTAACCTAACTTTCATATCTATTAAAGTGTTATTATTCACTGATTGCAGTAGGTACCAGTCATGGACTATCTTATGGTCCTTTGGAATTTATGAGCACCGTGTGATGTTTGGGGTGCAAACTCGGGCGTTACAAACTTGGTATCAGAGCTAAAGGTTCAACAATGTCCTAGGGAATTTGAAAGTCACGTCTTGTAGCATCTTATGCATGGGTGTGTAGCACTCCACACTTATGAACAAGAGGCTATGAGGCATTTTAGGAAAATTTTTCCTTTTTTCAGTATTCATATCATGCGAATGAGCATGAGGTCAAGTTAAACTCTCTATCTTATTCAAGTCTCCCTTCTGTTTACAGAATATACCTCCTAAAAAGACTAACAAAAAAGAAATGAAATCTATCCAGCACCTCCGCTCGTCCAGCCAGATCCCCTGGTTGAGCATATTTCCCATGCAGAATTCAGAGCTCCTTTTAACACTCTAGCTCATTCTGTAGCAACCCAGAATGAACGTCCAACTACTGTCTAGGCCAACCCAATGGCCAGTACTGCTACATCTAGAATTCAAAACTTCACCCGAATGAATCCTTCATTATTTATCGAGTCTAAGTCTGAGGAGGACCCATAAGAATTCCTTGATCAGGTGCAAAATGTCACAGATATTATGGGGGTGAATGCTAGTGAGAGTGCTGAGTTGGCCGCATATAAGTTGTAGGATATGGCTCACTCATAGTTCAAAAAATAGAAGGTAGAGAGGGTGCAGATGTAGGGCCCAAAGAATGGGAGGAGTTTGCCACTGCTTTTCTGGATAGGTCCTTCCCACTAGACTTAAGGGAAGAGAAAGTTTTGGAGTTTAGTAACCTTAAATAAGGTAATATGATAGTGAAATAGTATTCTCTAAAGTTTACTCAGTTAGACAGATATGCCCCTCATATGGTAGCAGATATCAGATCTAAGATAAGTAAGTTTGTGTTGAGCGTGTCTAGCAGTATGGTCAAGAAATGCAGGACCATAATTCTAATTAAGGAGATAGACATATACAGGCTCATGGTCCATGCTCAGCAGATAAAAGAGGCTAAGAATTAGGAGAAGGAGAGAGAGAGCAAGGAAGCTAGAATAGGTAGCTTCAACTTAACTCAGCCTAAGTCAGAGGGTGGTAACCATTCTCAGTTCTGCTCGAAATCTCTAGTTCCAGCTCCATCTTTAGCTAGTGCTCCAGTGCTAAAATTTAAAGATGGTAATAAAGATAGGGCTCCAGACCCTAAACCTCAGGGTAGTGTTAACAGTGCCCGAACAAATCTCTTTTGCCAAAAATATGGCAGAAACCAGCAAGGTGTCTTCAGAGCTGGTAGTAATATATGTTTTAGAAGTGGTAAGCCAGGCCACAGGGTCATAGAGTGTCCTCAGGTGGGTTTGCAAAGGTAGCATAATCATTCTTCAGTTCAGTCCGATCACCTGAATCAGTAGGGTGCCGCTTTCAGTGCCACCAGTGGACAATGCCCAAACAAACTCTATGTGCTTTAGTCCCAATAAGATCAGTAAAGTTCTCCTAATGTGGTCACTAGTACATTACAAGTTTATCTTTTTCATGTTTATACTTTGCTAGGTCCAGGAGCTCTTTTGTCCTTTGTAACTCCATATATAGCTGCTAACTTTAGAGTCAATCCCAAAATCTTAGCAGAGCCTTTCTAAGTATCTACCCCAATAGGTAAATCTATTATATCCCGATGGGTATACAGGAACTGTTCGATTATGGTATCTCAAAAAGTCACTTCAGTATACTTAGTAGAATTAGAGATAACAGATTTTGATGTCATTCTTAGCATAGATTGGCTTCATTCTTGCTATGCTTCAGTTGACTGCAGAAATAGAGTTGTTCCTTTTCTGTTTCTAAATGAACCTGCCCTTAAGTGGAGGGGTGGTACTTTAACACTTAGGGGTCAGCTTGTTCCCTACCTTAGTGCAAGGAAAATGATATCTAAGGGGTGTGTCTATTATCTTGTTCGAGTTAAATACTCTAGTTCAGAGACCCCTAATATTGAGTCAGTTTCAGTAGCATGTGAATTCCCAGATGTGTTTCCTGAAAATCTTCCTGGAGTCCCTCCCGAGTGGGAAATTGACTTCAGAATAGACCTTCTTCCCAATACTCAGACTATCTCTATCTCTCTATATAGAATGGCTCTAATAGAACTCAAAGAGTTAAAAGAATAGTTGAAGGATCTAAATAAGGGATTCATTAGACCCAGTGTATCCCCTTGGGGTCACCAGTTCTATTCGTGCATAAGAAAGATGGTTTGTTCAGAATGAGTAATGACTACCGTCAGTTAAACAAAGTCACAGTCAAGAATGAGTATCCACTTCCTAGAATCGATGACTTGTTTGACCAACTTCAGGGTGCCAGTTTCTTTCTATGATAGACCTCAGATCAGGCTATCATCAGCTCAGATTCAGAGAATGTGATATTCCAAAAATAGCTTTTAGAACTTGGTATAGTCACTTCAAATTCTTAGTAATGTCATTTTGTCTTACTAATGCCCCAGTAACTTTTATGGGCTTGACAAATCGCATGCTCAAGCAGTACTTGGACATATTTATCATAGTATTCGTTGATGACATTCTACTCCCGCAGTGAACATGATTATGTAGACCATCTCAGAATAGTATTACAGAACCTCAGAGCCTAAAAGTTGTTTGCCAAATTTAGTAAGTACGAATTTTGGCTAAGGTCAGTAGCTTTTCTTGGTCATATAGTTTCCGATGATAGCTACTACCAATGGTTTGTTAAGGGATTTTCATCTATTGCGTCCCCCATAGCTAGATTGACTCAGAAGAAAGTCAAATTCCAGTGGTCAGATTCTTGTGAGAAGAGTTTTCAGGAGTTGAAGACTCGACTCACTACAGCCTCAGTTTTGACTTTACTAGATGGTTCAGATGTATTTGTGGTATATTATGATGCTTCCAGAGTCAGTTTGAGGTGTGTTTTGATACAGAGAGGTAAGGTCATAGCCTATGCCTCTAGACAGCTTAAGCCTCATGAAAATAATTACCCTACTCATGATATTGTGTTAGAAGGTGTTGTATTTTCCTTAAAGATTTGGAGGCATTATTTGTATGGGGTTCATGTTGATGTGTTCACATACCATAAAAGCCTGCTGTATATTTTACTCAAAAAGACCTAAACCTATATCAGAGGAGGTGGATAGAGTTGTTGAAAGACTATGACATGAGTGTTCTGTATTATTTGGGTAAGGCTAATATAGTGGTTGATTCTCTCAGTAGTATGTTTATGGATAGTGTTACTCGAGTGGAGGATGGTAAGAAGAAGTTAGTTTAGGAAGTTTATCAGTTTGCCCGACTAGGTGTCCGCTTAATCAATTCAGCATAGGGTAGCTTACGGGTGCAGAATAGTTTGGAATCATATTTTGTTTCCAAAGTAAAAGAAAATCAGGACAGAGATCCTAGTTTAGTTAAACTAAAAAAGTCAGTCAGAGATCAGAAGGTAGAGGTTTTCTCTCAAGGGGAAAATGGTGTGTTACGCTGCCAGGGTAGGTTATGTGTGCCATGTGTGGATGGAGTGAGATAGCAGATTCTTGTAGAAGAGCATGGTGCACGATACTCAATTCACCCAGGGGCCACCAAGATGTACCATAACTTGTGGGAAGTCTATTGGTAGAGTGGGATGAAGAGAGATATTGCAGAGTTAGTAGCTAAGTATTAGTATTCAGCAGTTTAAGATTGAGAATCAGAAGCCCAGTGGATCTATGCAGGAGTTTAGTATTCCTACTTGGAAATGGGAGGAGGTGAATGTGGATTTTGTGATGGATTTACCCCGTACCCATTGCCAGCATGATTTGATTTGGTTCATTGTAGACAAGATGCCTAAATCAGCTAATTTCTTATCAGTTCATACCAATTATTCAGCCAAGGATTATGCCAAGCTCTACTTTAGAGAGTTGGTCAGTTTCAAATATGCGGACCAAGTATCCTCACTTCTTCTCTGCAAACTCAGACTCAGCTTAAGGTAATCGTTTTCCTTAAACTTACTCAGTTTTATGCTTAGATTACCTTTGCAGACTCTTTATTAGTTCCAGTTAAATTACATTCTCATATCATGCATACCTTCATGAAACAACTCGGTCATGTGTCATGTTTTCATAATTAAGTCATGCTCCAGTTGCATGTTTAGTATAAAAACTCAGTATATCAATAGTTTCAATCATGAAGTCTTGCTTTAATTGTGCATGTTCAGTACGTAAACTCAGTCTATCAGTATTCTCAGCTTAGCCAATCTCATTCGAGGATGAATATTCCCAAAGGGGAGATATTGTAAGACCACGCAAAATCCTAGGCTTTACTCAGTCCTTTAAAGCTTGAAAAGAGGTCCCAAACTTAGAAATTTTGGCTAAGTGTTTATACTTAGAATTATTTTATCCTTCATAAGTAGGCGATCCTATTTTACGACCCTTACGGCCTTAAAATATTGATCTTTGGATTGAATCATGATCAGGTGTGTCTATAGGTCGGTCACTTCGGATGAGTTTCATATTTTTTGGACCTTGTTTGAATCACTTTTGGGAGACCAAAATAGTGGATTGACGCAATCTCAATACATCAATAGAGATTTTTCCCATCTCCTAGTTCAACTTCTAGTAAGCCGATGCGATCTCGTCACGGTGCGTCGCCCATTTCATCGACCCTATCGACGCGGCACTCACTGGGCATGTTTTTTCCAATTAAAAGTTTGCTTCTAAAATGGTATTTGGGTCATTTTCCCACTTTTATTCAGCCCCAAAACAAGTAATTAAGTCATCCAAAAGGCAAAAATTTATTATTTCTCTCAAATTTCCTCAAGAACAAACCCTAAGGTATCCAATTTAAAATTTAGGCTTCAAGAACACACCATCAATCTTCACGAATTTGAATACCAAGATATGTCAAGTGTTCATCCTTGGGTTTCCTTTCACCAATGGAGTTCAAGAACCTCTTTTAAAAACTATAAGATAATTGTTTACATGGGTTTCATGTTGAATTAAATTATATTCATAATTATGATTTTATGTGGATTCTAATCCATGATTATTACAAAATTCATGTAAATTTAATAGCATGTGTAGTATTATGTAGTTCCATATTAGAAACCCTTGAATTTGTGAGCTTGGAATTATGATCATGATGCTTGCATGTTGACTAGTATTATGTGGATAAACTATGCCCCCTCAGTGTTTAAATAATGCTCATGTGAGTTGAATAGTGAAATCATGACATACTAGTATGTGTACAAGTTCATGCCATGCAAGTGTTTGCTAAAATGCCTCAATGAGTGAATTATGACAAAGTGACTAGTTATTATGCTTTCAAGATTTTGCTATTTTGTTACTATCTATGTTATCGAGTCCTGGGGGTATCTAATACGCAACAATCTAGCTGTTTACCTAGATTTACAGTAGTTTTAGAATATTCTGAGTGATGTCATGTATAGTAGTACCTAGTTAGTTACAAAACTCAATATATTTAGTTAGTTAACAGAACTTAGTGAACTTAGTCCAGTTTAGTTAGACAATCGATCAGTAACAGTTCAGTCAAACCTAGTACAATCTAGAAATCAATTTAGTGTCTATTAAGTTAGGAGTAGAAATAGCACTAAGTGAACCCAGGGATAGGGCATTTCTATTAGTAAAAGGTTTGACCCTTAGTAGCAATCCATGCATTACAGAACTACGTAACCAGTGTTAGTTAAGATATCTTCCTACCAGTCTAGGATTTATACATCTCGTATGAGTTTTCATACCAGCGAGGGTTGATGAAGTGTCTTCCTGCTAGAGAGGGTTAAATAACACCATTATTAGTATCCCTTGGCAAGGTGATAACACCCTTCCAATTGGGTCACAGGTTGGACCCCAACTCAGTTCATAATCGGGGTATGTCGGTTAGATAAATACTCCTACTATTTCAATTTAGTTTCAGACTCAGTATAAAACCTCAGTTTAGTTTCAGAACTAGGACTGTTAGACACAGTTACCCAACTCAACAGAAACTCAGTTCAGTTTTACAAAATCAGGACTGTCAGAAATAGTCACTCAGTTAACAGTAATAAAGCATCAGTAAACTCAAATATCGGTCATTTAGTTTTCAAAACTCATTATCCAGTGTTAATCTGATCTCAGTTATAGTATACATAGATATGTGCATAGCATTGCATAATCAGTATTTATAGTAGTTCAAATATTCATGTACTCTCATTCAGTTATATTCATATTGCTCAGTCAGTTATTGTTCATGCATATGAACCCATGCATTCAGCCTTACCTCACTTAGCATACCAGTACATTCAAAGTACTAACGCATACCTTTCTTTGTGTTATGATGTCTTATATCATAGGTTCAAATGCACGGGCTCCTGACCGTACTTAGCAGCCTAAATTATCAGCAGTAGATTTAGTGGTGAGCCTCATAGTTTGAGGATAGAGTATCATTTTAGTATTTCAGTATTTAGTATATTCAGTAGTAGAAGTTAGTTGGGGATTTGTCCCATCAACTTCATATCCAGACAGTTAGAGGCTTTCAAACTAGGTTATTTAAGACATATGTTCAATTTTTAGTATTTATTTTATCAATATTAAGTATTTGTTTTTAGTTATGAACTTTATGGCAACTTTAGTATAACTTCCGCATCTATTACAGTCTTATTATTCAGTGATTGCTATAGGTACCAGTCATGGGTTAGCTTGTGGTCCTTCAGGAGTTATGAGCACCGTGTGACGTCTAGGGTGCAGACTCAGGGCGTTACATTGTATTTCAATTTTGTTAATTCTTTAGTGTTTGTGTTTATGTTCATTTCTAGTTTTCGTTCTTAGATCTTGTATTATTTGGTATTAGAGCTGAGGTTAGGATCATTCCCACGATTCTAGTCTTGGGTTTGTTATCTTGAAAATCACAAAAAAAAAAAGAAAAAAGAAGCAAAAAGTACTGCTCATGTTTTGGTCATTCTTGCAACTTTGAGTTTTTGATTTTTGATTCTTCTTGATTTCTAGTACTTGAATTTTATTTTCTAGTACTGTTAAATTCAAAATCTAAAAGTTGAGCTTATTCCGATGATATTTGAGTGATCTACCATTATTGGAGCTTAAGTTGAAAAAAATTTGTAGTGGGTTCTCAAGTCTAAATTTGGAGGTTTAGATTTTGAGCTTAAAAATGTTTGGGTTGTGTTCGGGAGTACGAAATGAGCTTGAGTTTTAAATTTCATCGAATTTCAAGTTCGTTTAATCAAGGGACATATTTCGAATGTTCTTGTATTCTTCATAATCTTCATATCTTGTTAAAGAAGAACATTCAAAAAGGGTATGTTTGATCCAAAAGAAGTGAAAGGAATGGTTGTTTTACTAGTTTATACCAATTAATATTTCAATCTTCCAAAAGGAGAAAGTATAAATTTAGTATCAAAAGGGAATATTCCAAAAGAGGAAGGGACAAAATAGAGACAACCGGGGGACCACGAACAACTCAAAGGTTTCTAGAGCTTGAAGAATTCTTTGAAGAACCTCTAAGCTTTGAAATTTCATCCAAAGAGCCTCAAAACTCAACCATTTGGAGCCAAAACACTTGACGACTTTATTGACGAGGCCTCAACTCTATTGACGATTCACCAAGGAGTTGACATATCACCAACCCTTTAATCAAGTTGGAAATTGCTTGTAAGCTCAATTCACCAAGGAGTTGACATATCACCAACCCTTTAATCAAGTTGGAAATTGCTTGTAAGCTCATCTTAAGTTTTCTAGATTTTTTTTCTTGACTCTTAATCCTCTTTTAATTTATTCTAAACAGTAATTAGTAACTAGTAATTAACCTACTTAGTTTTGATTAGTGCTTAAGTCCATTTTCTTTTTTCGTCCTATATCTTTTGTGCTTTTCTAGTTTTATTTCATTGTAACTTCTTCATTTAAGTCCTTAAGTAGTTTTATTGGAGTCATTCAAACAAGAATCAACTCTGGCCACGAGTGAGATTGATACCTTATGTACCACCAAAGTATAAACAACTTTCAGCATTTGCTAATCCTATTATGAGTCTAAAAGGGTGAGAATCTTATGAGTGTTGATTAGGAGCTTTTACTACAAACATTGTTCGTTCATTTTGTAGGTACAAGGAGTTATAAAAAGTGTATCTCTAATGCTTATGAATACTACCTCTTATATTTCTTGTTCAAGTGCTAGAATATTTGAAAATGGAAATCGGGTTAGATATGATGGGTGTAGTAAGAGTCATGATTTTTCTAGAGCATCTCTCCCAATTTTCAAAGGAGAACGGGATTCAAAAGTTTATCTTAATTGGGAATGGCAATGTGAAAGGATCTTCAAGAATTATGTTATAAGTGAAGTCAAACAAGACACATATGCCCTTAATCACATTCAAGGTTCAACGTTGAGGTGGTGGGAACTTTCAAGAAAGCCTAATCAAACATGGAGTGCCTTGAAAGTGTTCATAAGGTAAATCTATGTACCAAATGGGTACACAAAGCTTTATAATAGTGATCCATGAAGACAAGATTGCTCAAGATTGGTAGAAATTTTTGGAGTTTCGTGATATGTTCTTATCCTTTATTATTGGTGTTATGCAAAATACATCACTCTTTCTATGGTTGACTATCTAGGGATACCTCAAGTGTCCATGCTTTTCCCATACTTCTTGGAAGGCTATAGAGTTTTTGAGAGAGTGAAGATTTCCTTCACCTGAGATGGGTACTATGAGGAGGTTTGGTATGACATATTCCCTTTTGAATTTGGAAACTTATGCTTGGGTGCCAATTGGTTTGTAAAACATAAAGTCCTAAATGAGAAAAATTGGCCAAAGATTGTAATAGACCAATTGGAAAACCATCTTTTTCCACCTACCCTTCCCTAACCTCAAAGAAATAAAGCCACTTACTCAAATTCTTTGATGATAAGAGAGAAAAGATTGAGAGAAGTAAGAGAGATAAAAGTGGTAACCCAAGAGAGTAAAAAAAGAGAGAGTGGGAGTAATAAAGTGAGGGGTTTACAACAAACACAATCTATCTTTGTTTGTCCTTTTCTTAATAAGGATATTTCTATAGGTACACTAATGGATGATGAAAGAGAACCAACTCCCAAGAGAAGAGTACCTTTGATAAGGTGTTAATTGCTTTAACCAATCCAAATAAAAGGTTGGACCCCCTCAATAGACGGCTTGATGCATGTTCCAACATATGATAGTAATTTTTCCCTAAGGTAAAGAAGAATCTTCTCATGATCTTCAAGGTAACATAGTTAACTCTTGCACTTTAGTAAATGTGAATGATTATTGTGCATCTAGTAGACTATTAAGTGTGAATGATAGTTTATCTTATATGAGCCTAATAATTTTGGTCCTTGTGATGATAATGTACAAATTGAGAGCATGGATACACTAGTTAATCCTATTGATAACTAAATTTACTTCTCTTGTAAGATCAATTTGTGTCCACTTAGTGTTGAATCCATTGTATCGAATGATAGTACATTGTCTTGTGGAAGTTATGTGGACCAACTTCTGTTTGAACCTAGTCCACCACTTGAGAATGTTTTTGATGTGGTTAATGAACCTCAAGTTAGTAATGATGTTGGTAAATTAAATATGACTGACCCTTTGAGCATACCTCATAATGAAGAACCTATTATTTGCTTTTCTCATAGGGATGAACATATGTTTTAAACTTCTATTAATCTTGATAGTTATGTATTTGAGAGTGAACTTACATGTTCTAATTTTGTCTTCATGGAGTGATCCTTCTCTCTTTAAGTACAATATATTATTTGAAGATGATGAAATCACTTCTTGTGAATTACCAAGTGGTGTAGATCATGTTGATGATGTATCTCTTCTTGTGGGCTATACTATATACAAGAACCTTCTATGGTGTGATGACATTTCTCCAAATGATGGAGATCTCTTCTTTTAAGATGACAGTGCTCTTATGGAAAAGAATGTGAAGGTTTGAAGAGTGATCTATGTGTAGTAATTGCCTTTTCTTCTTTGAGTGTTACAATTCTTGAACAAACCCTTGATAATGTTCTTGGGCATCAAAGTGAGCATGTTCTTGAGGTCACCTTAGATGAAATTAATTTGCGTGAAACCTTTATTTACTCTCTATTTTCTTCGATGATTCTTATACTAATGTAGAGATAATATCATTTTATTTTGGTTATGCCTTTGGTGAAAAAGAGTGTTATCTAGATCCATGTCTATGCCCACTCTATCCATTTGACCCCGGTGATAAATTTAAATGTGGTGATTGTTATATACCTGACTTGGTTCTTGGTCAAGATGAAAAGCAAAGTTTCATTGAGAATGTTGGCATCCTTCCCAATGATGGAAAGTCTTTCTTGGGAATTCATAATCCACTTAATGTACCAATATCATTTAAGGAAAGATCTCCAATAAAAATAAGTGTTTTAAAGACGTTATGTACTTATTGAGACATGGAACCAATGTGAGCCTCCATGAGTTGTTGATTAATTACCATGATTCCTTTAGCTTTCCCCATTGTCCAAATCTATTAAGTGGCCAAGTAATTCTCATTTTGTGGGGTTACATGCCCTTAATTCAACATTTTGATATTTGGTTATATGGTAAGTGTTTTACTCCTTAGCTTGGTGAAAATTTTATTATTACTAATCCTAACCCTCATTAAATGAGGATATTGCTTTGTTTTTACCCCTATGGTTTTGCAAGGTTCGGATTTGAGGTTGAATCCTTTTCAAGAAGGGGAGGATGATACAAACCAAATCGGTGTTGGACTTTCAAAGACTATAATCCAAGGCTGACATGAAGGTACCCAAGCCATAGTCTTATATGGGAGGAAAATATATGTTTAGGGAACCCTTTTTAAGCTCTCCAGAGCTCAACACTAGGTGTGCAGGATAGCTTGGTACCGAAAGCCAAATTCATCCCAAGACCTCAAAAAGGAAGCAAGTCTGAGGACTACAAATACTTCTATGATATTAAAGAAGTTAGATTCATTCCAATCCATCTAGATACCATTTAAGGAGTATTTTAGAGTGCCCAAAGCATACAAGAAGGACCATGGGGCCTTGGAGTGGTCAAACGAGTGCTAAATGAGGCTAAAAAGCCCCTTGGAGGGGACTTATGGCCCATCTACGCCTAAGGTGCACCGGACCTTCTTGTGTAGGTCAAAACAGTAGCATGTTGTTTAAAAATAAAAAAAATAAAAAAAAATATAATGTGAAATTCTACATATATGAATGAGTTTAAACAAGTCACATAATCATATTAGAGCTTAGACAAATTTGGGGTGGTGAATTAAGGTGTCTATGGATGTGTACTGGTTAAACAAATAATATCCTAAGAGTAATGTTTTTCAAAGAACAAGTATGTTTTGAGTAAGTTGATTATATTTGATGCCTATCCATCTACATACTCCTTCAATCACCACCCCCAAATTAAAAGAGTATACGGATGGGTAGTCATCAAATACAATCAATATTCTTAAAACATACTTATGCTTTGACAAACGTTATTTCGAGGATGTTGATTGTTCAACCACTGACCATGCACATAATCCTTTAATCACCACCCCCAATTTATGTAAGGCCTCATTTGTTTGTGCTTAATGAAGGTCTGAATCTGAATGATTCAGACTTATGACCATTAAGTGCATTTGTTTTTTACTAAGATTTTGGCTCTTAATAGGTCTTAATCGATCTTAACCATTCACATCTGGAACTAAGTCTAAATCATTAAAAGGCATTCTTATGCTAGATAATATTTACCATCACTCTATCCATAATCATCAGTCACCACCACTAACCACATTTGTTTCTACTACCATTATCAACAACCACCTAGACATCAACCACCACTATTACAACTACCATTCATAATCATAATTGCTACTAACCACTATATTCAGCCGTTACTATATCTATCAACCACCTCCATTATTTTAATTATATCCACCGCTATCACAGTCATCAACGCCAATGCCAATACCAACACCAACACCACCAACATCACCACCATCATCAACCACTATCGGCCAATCCCAATTACTAACCAACCTATCTATTGTAGACACATAATTTTGTCCCTCCTCAAAGTCATTTTTTACCATTTTTTACCCCATTTTACCACGTACCTTCACCCATGTGATAAGTCCCACACAATAATAAATCCAACAAATTCTTAACAATTTAACCACCTCATCCTAACAAAATAACAACCTACCATAACAACTTTGACATATCACACCCCTACCCCTACCTCCACCCCACCACCTCTACCCTTACCCAACCTCTCTACTTCACTCATGTTTTTCCTATGTTTCCCCTTAAAAAGATTCATAGAAATAATACACCCACATATATATACATGTCTAACAGTAATAATGCATACACTCTCTCACCTCATAATTTTATTTGATATTCTCATTCACGCACACCATCAGAATACACTAACTACATACACAATCACTGATATATACTCACCATTTTTTCACTCACTAGAGGGGGGATAAGCACTCACTTACATATAAAGTACAACTTTTCCATTGTTGAAAAAGAATACATACACATACTCACCAGAAACAAGATACACCTCACCAGAAAAAAAGAGAGAAATATCACACACATAGAGTACATACACTCAGGAAAAATAGAGAGAGATTATGGTGAAGGAAGATCGAGAGAAAATTAAGGGTGAGAGAATCGGCGAGGAACAGTGAGCAATCAGAGAGAAATAGTGAAGTTTTTCTGGCAACCAGATCTCGTCAGAAATCTGGCAAACAATCGAAACTGGCAACCAACACTGCAAAAATGACTAAAACCGGCAACCAAATCCCAACCGTCGGAGACTCTATTGAAAAAATCTCAAAAATCATTGACCGAACCTAACCCATTTTTGCCTGAATCCGATGAGATACGCCCGAAAATAAGAGAAATAGTAAAGGGTTTCCATTTTTTGGGTGTTCTATTCTTTTGGTTAGTTTGAGATTTTGATTGAGTTGGCGGGTCCATGTTGAGTTTGTTGATCCGAGGTCTTGATTTTGTTGGCTCCATCGAATAATTTAAGGATTGAAATGAACTTGTGGTCCAATTCTTTTAACTCTATTCTCCTATTTTATCTTGATGTTGTGATTATGTGTTTGATGATATATGCTGATAAGTGGGTTTGAGAAATTTTAATTGTCATGATTGTGACTTTGATTGTTTGATTTCATATCAATATTGATTAATCATGTGATAGGAAATAAGTGAGATGGAAAATGAAAATTGATAAGAAGGAAGCATTAGTTGTTTTGATTCATTGATGTTGTTGAATATGATAATGCCATGATAGGTTGTGCTGGTTAGGCAAACGATAGGCTCGGGTAGGCCAATTTAGAACTTGTGAATTGTAGAATGTTTGGAATATTTGTTGAATGATTTTGTTTTATCGTATTAAAAAATGTATTCATTTAGCCGGAGAATGCCCAAGACCATTTGTATTTATTCACTGGGGAATGCCCCAAAGTATCTTTTACATGAAGAACGTTCATGATGAAGGCCCAAAGAACCGGGTAGAGCGTAGTTTAGGATTAGTGTAGGTTAGCGTAGGTTTACATTTCAGTACCTTTTTTATTTTGGGTTTGTAATAAATTGGACTGAACACTAGTTTTGGTTTTATTTGTTTGATTGTTTTTTTATTTTGTGTGTTTTATTGGTTTATATATTCCATAGTTTCATACTAGCCGATTTATATTCCACGAAGTGACTGTGGTCGAACCACGAGACCGAGGGGTGCCTAACACCTTTTCCTAGGTCAACAAAATTTCTTAACCAAAATCTCTGTTCGTGGATCAGTTTCTAAGAGTCAAAACCATTTTAAAAAAAAAATTCCAAAGGTGACTTGGCATACCCGATTTTTGCCAAGTGGTGACTTTGAATTTAATTGTAAAAAATTCTTTTCAAAATAAATTTCATATTTTGTCACTTAATAATAAAAACCCTTTCAAACATAAAATGAATTTATTTGGTCAAAAAAGGGGTGTGATAGTTCTGGTGACTTCGCTGAGGACTTTTCAAAATTTGAGCTTATTTTTTGGAGTTGTATCAGCTTAGTTTGTCATTATGGGTGTATAAAAATTATTTTTGTTATCATTTGTATTTATTTTATCATTATTGAGTGCCTACGTGCTATGTGTTTACAGTTTTTCTCTTATGTGTTACCGCTTTATAGCTGGCATCATATTCATTACCCCGAGTTAATTTTCTTGTAACAAGTCCCATAGTACACTTGTGTACCCGACCTCTTGTTGAGTTACCCTTATTTTAGGAGGGGGAGTCATTAGGTGTATGGAGTAAGTGGAAAGCTATCGCAGCCACTATCAACTATATGCTCCCCCGAACAGCCTTGTTAGTTGACCCCAGCCTAGGTCAGCCTTTAGGTCGTGCTTATCTGCATCATATTGAGACATAAAGGGATCCACTTGGTTCTTTGTAGGAGACTCACCCCTAAAGCATCCTTACGCACTAATTGTTGCATCTTTGAGGTTATCAGGGTTATTTAACGGATTGATTTAGGAAAATCATGTGCTAGAATTAAAAAAAATGTGTAGCCCAAGAAAAATTCAAAAAATGGGAAAAAGAAAAGAAGTGAGTAAAAAAAAGAGTGTTTCGTACTTTTTAAAATTCTTTATGACTTTTGTTTCTCACAATTAAAAAATTCAAAAAGATTTTTTACAGTTTGCACTCATTTGTCAAAACAAAAACATCAAAAAGATTTTTCTTTTGTTCTCTTTAGAAAAACATTCATAATTCAAAATTTTCAAAAAGATTTTTTAAATAGGAGTTTTTTATAAGGAAAAAATCAAAAAAGATAGTAGAAGTTTTGTACATTTCGTATAATGAAAATACCAAAAAGATTTACTTTCATAGTTGTTGGTGTCATTTTTGTGTGAAGTGTCAAATTAAAAACTCAAAAAGAAAAAATTATTGACATTTTTTATCGTCTGTTTATGGTCGTGTCTTTGAAGTTAGGGTTTGGTCAGTTATTTAATCTTTAATTGTCCAACTGGACGAACTACGCAAATCTGATTCTCCTCTTTCGGGACTGAAATACGTAGGCAGCCCTTCTAAGTTCAATGATCTTATTTAAAAAATCCAAAAATATTTTCTTCACTCTTCATTTAGAGTAGGTGTCACATACATCCCTAAAAGAAAACTACAAAAAGATTTATCTTTAATAGTTTTAAGTTTTATTTTTGTATGAAGTTCAAAATTGAAGACCCCAAAAGATGTTTTATTTGGTAATCATAGGTTTCATTTTGTATAGGGATGTTAAAGCTGAAAA
This sequence comes from Capsicum annuum, assembly GCF_002878395.1. Classification (NCBI taxonomy): domain Eukaryota; kingdom Viridiplantae; phylum Streptophyta; class Magnoliopsida; order Solanales; family Solanaceae; genus Capsicum; species Capsicum annuum. The sequence goes on along the minus strand of NC_061119.1, from coordinate 35,180,123 downwards.
ATTAAAAAAGATTTTCGCCAATTCTTTTGACAATTTGTTATTTTATTTTCTTATTAAAGTTTCAAGAAAAAGAAAAAGAAATAGAGTTGATGGGTTATTTTATGGTCAAAATTCAAGAACTATGCACACCTGATTCTCCTCTCTCGGGAATGAGATACGTAGGTGCCCTTCTTAGGTCTGGTGATCTTTTGAATAAGGTAAAAAGAGATTTCAAAAAAGTGTTGAGCTCTAATACATTTGTTATCTCTTGTCAGTTAGTTTAAGGTGGTTGGTTTATGGCATTCTAGCTGGTCATCCTCATCACACCAAGTCTAAGAAAGAGTTAGTCATGTCCAACATGAAGAGATTCAAAAATTAAGAAAGCAAATGATAGAAATGCATCGAGCTTGGGCTAATAGGTTGCTGCCTCCTCCATTCCCCACTGATAATCTAGAATATCATTCTAGCTTGCCTCCCTGTCACATGCATAATTTTTCATTTTGTTGACACGCCATAATATGTATCAAGGACTACTCTGGGGTAACACTATCCAAACACTTCTAATACTTATTTCCTCGCTCCACATCACAAAACTACCACGTGATCGACTTCACCTACTGTTCATGTTTTTGCAGCAGCATTTCCATCTGAAGCTTCGGCTTTTTATATTCAGCCACCGGTTGTGCGTCCCTACTCTATGAGAGAGCCTGTATTGAATATTTTTGATGATCAGCATTATGCTCTCAGGCCCACATTTAAGTCGACTTATTCTTACGGCTACACTCAACATCTTGAATTTCCTATTAACACTGAGAAACATGTTGTGATAGAAGAACAGGAGGGCATGACCCAAAATTTAAAGATTTTAGAACAAGCCATGAGAAACTTGCAGGGGCTCGGGGGTTATAAAAGTGTATCGTATAAAAATTTGTGTATGTTTCCAGGTGTTAATCTCCCTCTTGGTTTTTAAATGCCAAAGTTTGAGAAATATGATAGACATGGGGACCCAATGGCATATTTGAGACGTTATTGTAACCAACTAAGGGGCACTAGAAGAAAGAAAGAATTACTCATGGCTTATTTTGGTGAGAGTCTTTCAGGACTAGCTTCAGAATGGTTTGTTGACCAAGACATCGACAAGTGGATTAGTTGGGATGACCTAGATAATGAATTCATGCAACAATTCCAATACAATATGGAGTTGATTCCTGATGATAAATCCCCAACTAACATGAAGAAAAAAAGTACTGAAATTTTTAGAGAGTATGCGATTAGATAGCGTGAACAAGCTTCTAGGGTGAAACCGCCAATGAAAAAAGCAAAATAGTGGAGGTGTTTATTCAAGTGCAGGATAAAACATATTATCAACACTTGGTACCTGTATTAGGCAAGTCATTTATTGAGGTCCTTAAAATGGGGGAGATAATAGAAGATGGAATTAAGACCGGTCACATTGTGAGTTTTGCAACATTGAAAGCGACTACTTAAGCAATTCAAAAAGGTTCAGGAAGTGTTAGGGGGAAGAAGAATAAGAAAGATGCATTTGCTATTGTAGTGGGACAGAGGGCATGGTCAAGAGAATCATGTCGTCGTCGCTCTCAGGATAAAGCCCAAGTTCATGCCCAAGCTCTACATAATCACTATCAAAATCCATTATACTCTGTTACCCCACCTCCATATCCAGTATATAATGCACAACCATATGGTCAACCCTCATCTTACCCATGATGGTAAGCACGAACTTCTCAGAGTCATCCTCTATTTCCATAAACATACCAAAGCCCTTCTAGGCCCGATTTTCGATCCAAGCTAAACAATGAAATGAGGAAGAAGTCAAGGGATAGTTTCACACTAATTGGAGAATTGTATGCCAGTTTATTCCAAATATTGGTACAGTGGGGCATGATCACTCATCTATGTGGGTACACTTATAATCCGCATTCAAGAAATTTTGATCCTAAAGTACGATGTGCGTATCATTCTGATGTTCAGGGTCATAGTACTATAGATTGTTGGGATTTGAAAAGAGTAATTGAAAAGATAATTCAAGATAAATCAACTATGGTGCAGAACATTGACAGTGAGGAAAGCTCTAGTCATGATGATATGCAAACTAGTTGCTAAAATGTCAAGCTCAGCAATTGGAAATTCACTCCTCTCCTTTCCAAGATGGATGTTTAGTAGTTTGTTTTATTTTTCTTTCTGGTTTTTGAATTATTTCAAGGTTGTAGTTCAGAATCTATCTTATTTTGATTCTTTGTCGCCTTTGTTTAAACCCTTCTATTTTTTCTTTCAATAAAATATGGTGTCCCCCGTTGTTTTGTCTTATTTTAAGTTGTTGGTTTATCTTTTTCACGTAATTTATTTTATGTTGATTCTAGAGTTATGACATGTCTGCGGAATTTTTAGCCAAATCTTAAAATCTGGTTTAAGCATGAACTTTGAGTCAGAGGGCAAAAGTTAGAAAAAAACATCTGAGAAAATAGGTAGAGTGCTGAGATATTGGGTGACCAAGTCGTAGCCTTCCTTAAAAATTAAGACAATTATTTTTTAGAATCACAAGAACAACTTGGTCATCAATTAAAAAACATGTCTTAATTAGGTCAAACAATAAATGTGCAATCTTATATCAAGAGGAACAAAAAGAAAATCAACTCCACGAAAGCAAGAGTCATTCAATGCGAGAGATGTACAACAAAGGTGGAGTTGTATGATTGACAAGTGTAGAAGAAGAAGTGGCACATATGCTTAGTTAAAGTTAGTGTTGTTAAAGCGTCACAAATGAACTTCATCTTTCACTTCATATTGCATGATGTGTACTTGCATTCTCAAGGATTGATATGATGAAGGCATTTCATTCTGCTATCCAAACATTATGTCAACCTTTATTTACCCCATTTGAGCTTTAGTGATATTTTATTTCATATCCCTCTTTTGGAATCAATAGAGTCAGCAAAGTTCGAAAGAAAAGTATCGAGCAAAAGAATAAAGTCATAAAAGTTTCAAAAAAAGAGAAAAAAATGTGTCAAAAAAAAAGAGAAGAGTGTCAAGAAAGATAGAGTCAGAAAAGATCCCATAGAGAAAAAGATTCAATAAAATTAAAAAAAAAAAAAGAAATTAGAATCAAGTAAAAGAACAAGTCATTGGAACTATGTGTGACCTAATTCTCCTATCTAGGGGGTGAGATATGTAGGATGCCCTACTCAGAGCTCGGTCCAACCAAATAAATAATTTAGAATCACCCAGTTAGACGAAATTGGGACATAAGTTAATTTCCATTATTTGAGTCGATTTTGAAAATTGTAATGTAACGCCCCGAGATTCCATCCCGAGATGTCACACGGTGCTTATGACCCCGAAGGACCACAAGCTAACCCTTTACTGATAACTGTACCTGTACACAGCATAATATCTGAAATAAATGCAGAAACTAGCCATAAGGTTCAACACATCTATGAATACTCATAATACAGAAAACTGAATACTAATGCATCCATCTAAAAAGCCTCTAAATTGTCTGAACTGTAGAGTTGATGGGACAGGTCCCCAACTAACTCCGTCAACTAAAAATAAACAAAGCCTAAAGCAATAATTGTAAACTGAGATTCATCCTTGAAAGAAGAGAACTCATTGCTACTGCTGCTGACTAGGACTAAACTGCTGAGGATACTCTAGATTCTGTGCCTCCGAACCTATGGTGTCAAATAAAACACCATAGCACAAATGTGCCAGTACAGGAATGTACCGAGTATGTAGACGAGGTAGGCTAATGCAAGGGCTCATGCATGCACAATATTTAAACTGAATAATCATGGAAATATTGCACGATAACACATATATGAATCCACAAACCATAATCACAATCATCGCAACTCTAGATAGTGAAACTCGGATACCACTTTACTTAGACTGAACTCACTACTGACACTAAGATACTGAATCACTGACTCATCTGATACTGATAACTGAGAGTCTGGATGTACTTATGTCAAGGACTAAATTCTGAGCTTACTGCTTTCGACTGACAGGATTAGAGATCAACTTTTCTAACAGATTATTCCAGAAGCGATCATTAAAGATAAGAAGTATGATTATATCTGAATTTGACAACAAGAATACTCAATAGAAATATGATATTGTAATCAAGCCTGTCTGGTGGAATATCTCTGAATATGATATCAAATAACTATATATGAGACCAAGCCTATCTGACAGGATGGTCCATGAATCAATGGAACTATCTGAGTTCCTCATAAAAATAGATAACTGTATCTGACAGTCCTGATTTCTAAAGATTGATATTGAAACTAAGATTGAATCTGAAACTGAGTAGCTACTTAACTGACATGCCCCAACCTACCATAGGTGGGGTCTAACCTGTAACCCCAGTTGGAAGGGTGTCAATACCGTGCCACGGGTAAAGACCTCTCTCTGGTCAATCCTCTCTGATGGATGACCCTTACTTGAAAGTCGACCTAAGGCAACATAATAGTCAAATACTCTCTCTCTGGAGGTGACAGCCTTTACTAATGGTGACTCCTATATCCTGCGCTAGCTACGCAGTTCTGGAGTTTAGGGATTTCTACTAACGACTCTGGCCTCTCTCGCTGATGGAAAGAGTTGTCATCCCTTCCCTCGCTCGGTGCTAGTTTTTACTTCTAACTGAAAGAATCTGACTAAATCCTTAACTGACTATAACTGAACTATATCTGATACTGATCATGTTTCTTAAAATATCTGACTAAGTTATGCTGAGATCACTTAGTTCCATATTTGACGAAAAAGGTATCGAATCATGGTATCTTACTGACGATACAGAGCTTAAATAGATTAATCGAATTGCTTATGAGATTAGAATTGAATCACTTGAATACTATTAGATCTGAGATGATTACAGGACTGAGGCTAGATTACTAGCGATATAGAGATTACAGAGATAACTGAAATTACTGAGCTTTCTTAAGTTCTGCACTTTTCTGAGGATACAGAGTTCTATAGTTCACTGAGTTCTGAGAATCATGGCTCGACTAAAATTATTGAGAAACTGACACGGGCTCTAGACAGCAGCTCTATTTTCGGATATAAATACCCCCAGGACTCAATAGCATAAAAGTACAGCATAATCATTTTTTCCTAGTCATCACCACAATCATTCATTCATCATTATAAGCATTCGTTCATCATCACAAGCATTCATTCATCATCACAATCATTAAAGCATCTTCACAATCATTAAAACATCTCTTCAAGAAATTAGGAATCATGTCATATGTTCATTTCCACAATCATTAAGACATCACCTTAAGTATTTAAGGATCACAAACATCTATTCATCATCACAGTTGCCAAGGGTCACTTTAAGCATCTCGGAATCATAATCATATAATAACACATGGGAAATATGCTACTAGATCGTACTCCATTCAACCAGGTTTTACCTCAACTATTTCATACCTATATCAGTCTTGACATGTGTTTGGGTATCACATGGCTTGGGTAAACTTTATACTATCATGTCATAACTTACTTGCTAACCACTTGGCATATATTAAAACTTAGTATATATCAAGAGCATATAATTAGGGAATTTACTACTCTCATATCTCCACTTGTTCACTAAGGTCCTTCAACAAAACACTAGACATGCACGGGTTCACACTTATTTGGGGATTTCCTACTACCATGCAATAATTCATTTACTTGGGCATTTTATCAAACACTAGGCATGCATAAACTAACTCACAATTTGGGGTTTCCTATTCAACATACTATAATGGCCCTTATGCTTCACCTAAGCTCTTTATCAAATCTATGGGGGATATGCTTCGCTTATTCAACCATTTCTACACCCAAAAGTCATGAACACATCACATAGAAAGCAACATAAGGAAAATTCATCACAAATATCACATGGATTCCACCTACTAGGGTTAAAGCTCATGAATCTTGTAAACAAACATGAATCAAAACTCAACAACACATGTAACATCAATTTCAACTCATACAAATCATGGAATCTCATAAACATAAAATCTTCATATTTTAAAAAGGGTTCTTGAGCTTCTTGGATGAAAGGGACCCAAGAATCAATATCTACATACCTTAATCTTTGAAATAGGATGAATTCTAATGCTTGAGACTCTATCCGCACTTATAATAAATGATTCTCGAAGCCCACACTATGAGAAACTTGATTCTTGAAGAAATCTTAAAGAATTTATGGATGATTTTTGAAAGATTAGGGTTCTTGAATAAAACCCTAGATATTTTTTCTTAAGAAAATTGGAAGAGTAAATGATGAAATTAGGGTTTGGATGGGGTTCCTCATATTTTTAAAGACCTCCAAAAGATGGGAAAAGACCAAAATACCCTTGAAAAAACATCCTTAAATTGCTAAAAAAATAGCTAACGACATTTGTGACAAGCCGTCAAGCTGGTGATAAGTCGTCACGAAATGTAATCACAAAAGGGTAAAATTTTGATTTTCTGGTTAAGGTTGACGACATTGGTGATAGGCCATCATGGGCGTGATGGATTATCACAAAATGTCATCACTGGAGGTAGAAATCTTCCCAGGGATGACGACATTGGTGATAGGTCATCACGGGTGTGACGGCTTATCACAAATGTCGTCACTCAGTTTTCCAGCCTGATATGCTGAAGTAAAATAGGCATAAATCCTTGCTCCAATATCGGTTTTTGAAGAAATTGATATCGTTGGAAAGATAATTCAAAAATATTTCATTTTATATATAATAGGTCCTCTAAGTAGATATATACAAGAAGTTATGGTTGATTAAAGTTGACCGAAGTTTTGATACTCACTATAACTTGAATGATAGGAAAGATTTCAACTCGTCCTTGAATTAGGGGACCTCTATAATCTTAATTCATGCTCAAATAGATTCCCACACTACATAATTGATTAACACACTAAATTACATAGGATTCAAGGCTTTTGGAACATCTACGCATATGAATGATGGATTTCCATTCTAGTCTAAAATATGGGGTATTACATATAAGTCCCACCCCACTTCAAGTATCGTTTGAGCCTAATGTCATCTTTTCTTTCTAACCTTATCCAAAAGCTAAGTTACAACCAAAGAAAGGCCTTCAGATTATTTTTTTAGAATTATAAGGCTAAGTATCCAATGCATATGATGATGCATTTTGGGAACTACTTGTCTTTCTCAGCATAAGGAAATCAGGAGAGAAATAAAAATGAGAGAATCTTATTGGTAAAACACTCAAGGGCACCGTAAGGCGATAGTAAGTTGAGAGAAATAAAAATGAGAGTCTTATTGGTAAAAAACCTCATGGGCACCGTAAGGCGATAGTAAGTTGAGACAAATAAAAATAAAAGAGTCTTATTGGTGAAAATCCTCATAAACACCATGGGGAAATGGTGAGATGAGAGAAAGAAAGAGGCTTGTTGGAGAAAACCCTTCAGGGTGTTCCTATCCAAATAAGGTCTATGAGTGCAATTGGTCTATAGAAGTACCTTAGTTTTAGGGTCATTAACTCAACAACGGTGGTGAAAGTTTTGATGAAATTATCACGCATCTTAATCCAAAATGCATGTCATAATCATTAGAGTTGACTATCACTTTCAGATAAATTCTTCTTTTCTCTTTTTCAATGGGTACACTCATTGTCTTTTGTTTCTTCTCTATAGTTATTTTGTTGTTTTCTTAAGTCATTTATCCAAATAAAACAAATCATCGTCAGTTTTCTCATGTCTTTGAGTCAAGTCCATGTCAAAACAAGTGAGAAAAGATTTCAAAACTGGCTACCAACTTCTTCAATTTCACAAAGTAGGACAAAAGGCCAACATATGAAAGAGACGTTATTGTGAGCTGAAATTAGGCATACAGAAAGTTTTATCAACAGATAAGTCTGGGAACTCATGGAAATACCAAGGTTCAAAAGGTTTATCTGAGAAGCATAGCAAAGAAGAGATATTGTATTTGTTTCAGAGTCACTCTTAACAATTTGAGTTTGGGTCAATGATGCATCAAGTCAATGATATATGCTAATGGTTGGAAGCAAGGTTAAATATGATGAGCGCAAGAACGATTGCCACGAAATCCAGAGCCTCAAACCAGCCACTATATTTTAAACTCACAAGTTTTCTTTGATGAAATAGGAAATATGTTACCTTCAAATCAAGGACTTCATAGCATAAATATCAAGTGTTGCAATGCATCACTTCTACAAATGCAGGAAGCAATTTTGTTACATAGGTTGGATAATCAAATCATGGTAACAATTCATCATCCTATATCCCTCAGAGACACACTTCCTTGTCCAGGTCTTTCAGTTTTCAATTGGTAGGGGATACACTTCTTAAATTAAACCTTGACTCCTAAAAGATGTACCTTCTAGTCGAGCCATTCCCCTTAATTTCTACAAAATGTATTTTCTAGTTGAGTCATTCCCCTTGACTCCTAGAAGATGTACTTCTTAGTCAAGTTATTCCCCTTGAATCATAGAAGATGTACTTCCTAGTCGAGTCACTCCCTTTGACTCCTAGAAGATGTACTTCCTAGTCGATTCATTCTCCTTGATTCCTAGAAGATGTATCTTCTAGTCGATTCATTCTCCTTGATTCCTAGAAGATGTACCTTATAGTTGAGTCATTCCCCTTGAATCCTAGAAGTTTTACTTCCTAGTCGAGCCATTCCCCTTGAATCCTAGAAGATGTACTTCCTAGTCAGGTCATTCCCCTTGTTTCCCGAAAGATGTACTTTCTAGTCGAGTCACTCCCCTTGACTCCAAGAAGATGTACCTTTTGGTTGATTCACTCCCCTTGACTCCTAGAAGATGCACCTTTTGGTCGATTCACTCCCCTTGACTCCTAGAAGATGTACTTTCTGGTTGAGTCACTCCCCTTGACTCCTAAAGATGCACCTTCTGGTCGAGTCACTCCCCTTGACTCCTAGAAGATGTACCTTCTGGTTGAGTCACTCCCCTTGAATCCTAGAAGATGTACCTTATCATTGAGTCACTCCCCTTGACTCCTAGAAAATATACGTTCTAGTCGAGTCATTCCCTTGACTTCTAGAAGATGTACCTTCTAGTCGAGTCATTCCCCTTGACTCCTAGAAGATGTACCTTCTAGTCGAGTCATTCCCCTTGACTCTTAGAAGATGTATTTTCTAGTTGAGTTATTCCCCTTGACTCCTAGAAGATGTACCTTCTAGTCGAGTCATTCCCCTTGACTCCTAGAAGATGTACCTTCTAGTCGAGTCATCCCCCTTAACTCCTAGAAGATCTACCTTCTAGTCGAGTCATTCCCCTTAACTCCTAGAAGATATACCTTCTAGTTGAGTCATTCACCTTGATTCCTAGAAGATGTACTTTCTAGTTGAGTTATTCCAATTAACCCATAGAAGATAAATTTTCCATTGTTTGGACTTTACTTTTCTAAAAAATATAGAATCTTTCTTTATCATAATCTTTGTTTAAGATAACACTTGTTCTAGTAATGAAATTACAATTCAGGAGCCCGCCTGAAGAACAGGGTGATAAAATTGCAAGTTGAGAGCCATCTGAAGAATAGGGTGATGAAATTGCAAGTCAGGAGCCCGCCTGAAGAATAGGGTAAAGAAATTGAAAGTCATGTAACAAGGTCAAGAGATTGAAAGTCAGGCAACAAGGTAAAGCAATTGAACGTCAATAAATTAAGGAAATTGCAAGTCGAGAATCCACCCAAAGAACAAGGTGATGAAATTGAAAATCAAAAGATTAAAAATAGCAAGTGAGGAGCCTACCTGGAGAACAGAGTGATGAAATTGAAAGTCAAGCAACAAGGTGAAGAAATTGTAAGTCAGGAGCCTGCCTGAAAAATAGGGTGAAGATTTTTAAATTCAGGATCAAGGTTCAGAAGTACCACCTATAGAACATAGTCAATTTATGATTCCATCTCCAACATCAACTTTCGTATGGAGAAAGAATCCATTCTCAAGCTCAACCCAAAGAAGATCAGATTTTTTGTCAAATTTTGAAAGCATCTGAAACTCAAGTCAAGAGTCCAGAGAAGATGCATAGATAGGATTTTGTAATTTCAGTTTTTTCAACTTGTAATTTTCATTTTTGATGTAATGACAGAGTCGTGGACCAGAACCTCGATAGGACCTCACTCGACTCTCCAACTCGGTATAGTCCTTTTCCTTCCAACCATTTAAGGTACCTATGACTTGATTCCCTCATAACTTGGGTAGGTAGGATGTCCTAAATCAAGGATCGGTTGAATTCATTCCTTCTGTTTCCTCACTTTGAATAATGATTGGGTCAAAATTCAATCTCGTTGTCTACTTCTTTGTCTGAAAATACTTTGTATTTACACCCAAAGAGTGCATGATGTATACACATAATTTTGTCCCTCCCCAAAGTTAGTTTTTACCATTTCTTACCCCGTCTTACCACTTACCATCACCCATGTGATAAGTCGCATACAAAAACAAGTTCAAAAAATTCTTAACAATTTAACCACCTCATCATAACAAAATAACAACCTACCATAACAACTTTGACATATCACACCTCTACCCCCACCTCATCATCCCTACCCCTACCCCTACCCAACCCCTTACCCTACTCATGTTTTTCTCATTTTCCCCCTTAAACAGATTAATAGCAACAATATACCCACATACATATGCCTCTCTAACAGTAACAATACATACACTCACTCACCTCACAATTTTCTTATATTCTCATTCAGCACACCATCAGAATACACAGACTACACACACAATCACTGGTATATACTCACCATTTTTCCACTCACCAGAGAGGGGATAAATACTCACTCACATATAGAGGATAACTTTTCCATTGTTGAAAAAGAATACAAACACATACTCACTGGAAATGAGATATACCTCATCGAAAAAAGGGAGAAATCTCATGCACACACATAGTCATATACACACAGGAAAAATAGAGGGAGATCATGGTGAAGGAAGATCGAGAAAAAATTAAGGGTGAGAGAATCGGCAAGGAATAGTGAGCAATTAGAGAGAAACAGTGAAGTTTTTTTGATGATCAGATCTCACCGGAGATCCAGAAAATAATCGAAATCGGAGACCAACACTGCAAAAATGACTAAAATTGGCAACCAAATCCCAACCGTCGATGACTTTGTTGGAAAAAATTCAAAAACCATTGACCGAACCTGACCCATTTCTGCCCGATTCCGACAAGATCCGCTGGAAAACAAGAGAAATGGTAAAGGGGTTTCGTGTTTTGGGTGTTCTATTCTATTAGTTAGTTCACAATTTTGATCGAGTTGACGGATCCATGTTGATTTTGTTAAGCCAAGGTCTTGAGTTCATTGGCTCCGTCGAATAATTTGGGGATTGAAATGAACTTGAGGTCCGATTCTTTTAACTCTATTTCTCCTATTTTATCTTGATATGGTGTTGATGTTGTGATTACGTGTTTAATTATATATTTTGATAAGTATATTTGAGAAATTTTAATCATCATGGTTGTGACTTTGATTGTTTAATTTCATATCAATATTGATTAATCATATGATTGGGAATAAGTGAGACGAAAATTGAAAAAATTGATAAGAAGGAAGCATTAGTTGTTTTGATTCATTGATGTTGTTGTATGTGATAATGCCATGATAGGTCAAGCTGGTTAGGCAAACGGTAGGCTCGGGTAGGCAAATTTAGAATTTGTGGATTGTGAAATGTTTGGAATATTTGTTGAATGATTTTGTTTTATCATAATAAAAAATGTATTCATTTAGCTGGGGAATGCCCCGAGACCATTTGTATTTATTCACCGGGGAATGCCCCGAAGTATCTTGTATGAAAAGGACATTCGTGATGAAGGCCCGAAGCACCGGGTGGATCATAGTTTAGGATTAGTGTAGGTTAGCATAGGTTTACATTTTAGTACCTTTTATTTTGGGTTTGTAATAAATTGGGCTGAACACTAGTTTTGGTTTTGGTTTTGTTTGTTTGATTGTTTGTTTTCTTTTGTGTGTTTTGTTGTTTTATACATTCCATAGTGTCATACTAGCCGATACATATTCCACGAAGATATTGTGGTCGAACCATGGGATCAAGGGGTGCCTAACACCTTCCCCTCGATCAACAGAATTTTTTAACTGAAATCTCTATTCGTGGATTAGTTTTTAAGAGTCAAAACCGTTTTGAAAAAGGATTTCCAAAGGTCACTTGGCACACCCGATTTTGGCCAAGTGGCGACTCTGAATTTAAATGTAAAAAATTCTTTTCTAAAAAAATTTCATCTTTTGTCACTTAATAATAAAAGCTCTTTCAAACATAAAATCAATCTTTTTGGTTAATAAAGGGGGTGTGACATCTATCACAACTAGCGTCACTGCTAACTACCACTAAAACATCATCAGCATCCACACATTCTTTGGCCACCACCATTATTATCACCGGTGTTGCCACTTCTACCACCGATTCAACTACCATCACTGCTATAGTATATCTCTACTAAATAATCATCTCCACCATCACAGCTAACGATATATCCAACTACCACCAACACATCATCAACCATCACACATTTATTTTAAACCTATCATAATCAACACCTCCAACTACTGACATCAACCAACTTCACATCACTACCACCACCACTATTAATCACCACCATTGTAACAGTCACTACAATACCAAATATCTCTATCATCACAACTATCACTACCAATACTACTAATCACTAACATCAATCATTACCACCACCACCATTACAAACTATTTCCATTATCACTAACAAATATAAATATTTTTTTCCAATCAAATAATAATTTTATTGTATTAAATTAAATATTTTTCTAATAGTAATTATTTTTTATTTGAATCATATTTTTTATTATATATGCAAATAAATAAATTTTGCATATTTACATATTGAAAAATAAATAGTCTTAATCATTTAGATTTTAGATCTGAAGACAACATCTTAATCATTCAGACATGCATTCAGATTCAGACATCTGAACCTTAATATAAACAAATACAACCTAAGCTCTAACAAGATCATGTGACTTTTTTAAACTCCTTCATATGTGTAGAAACTCACAATTTATTTATTTTTTATTTAATTATTCATTTTTAAACAACATCCAAGTGAGGGTCTATAACCATGTACATAGATCTATGTGATCTATGAATGATCAAGAGAGCAATCGATGCACGACCTAAAGTGTAAGTCTACGATAGACCAAATGAATCGATGGACCCTCAAAGCACAAGTATATTTTTACATGGGATTGACATCGATCAGCACCGATGATAGTCTATTAAGTCTCACCAACAGTTCAAGATTGTTTGTTTAACCAACAGTTCAAGTGATTGTGTGTTTAAACTTTTTTTAATTTAATTATTTTTTTCATTACCCCTAAATTATGTGATTATGTGTTTAAATTTTTTTAATTTAATTATTTTCTTTCAAACTACAAGCTACTGATGGTCCATTGATTTATATGATTTACGATCGACCTATATGTTTGGTCAAGGAGTGACAGTGTCTAAGATCGATGATAGTGCATAAAACATTATCTGGTGTAGCATAGATCGATTTTATTGTCTATGATAGACTATTTATGTGATCTGGATTTATTATCAAATAATTTTTACTCTTCGTGAATTTAATCAAGGCAATCTATAGTTGTATTCATTGAAAAAGCATCTCCCTAAACACAATACTCTAAATTTCTCTTATGCTTGGACCCTTACCATCACGAAAATGATTTATGCATAGTGAAGCAATGATCTCGGATGAGATTTTTTTATGTCTGCCCATGGCGTGTTCAACACTGCATGTGTGGAACCCAACATACTTGTATATGAAAAACCTTTCCAAGTATTTGTACTTTCTTGCCCGCAACAACCAGCCGCAACCACGAGATACATATTTCTCCTTCAATAATTTGGTGCAACTCTTCTCCGTAATATAATCAAAAGACTGTCTCACCGATACTCCGTTTAGTAGCATTTTCAGCTTTTTCTTGTCGGTGAATATTTGATCACAATAGAAATTAGTTCCATCAGCGAAGGAATGACTTGGTTGTGATCCCATTCCATAATCTTCTTCCACATCCATATCCATAGAATTATCTTCCATATTAATGGGATGATCGTCATTGTTCTCATAATCATACAAATCATTATCGACTATCGGACGCCGAGGTGGGGGTGGTGATGAATTCAACGGTTCTTCAAAGGGCCTCTCCACTACATTTATCCTTAAAATAGACTTAAAGCCATCAGCATCAATATCCATCAAGTACAATGACACACGTTTATCATTATTTATGATCATACGATGCACATTTTCCCTCGAATGCATTAGATAATTAATCACCACGTCGCTCGATGCATAATCTAGATCCCCGCTCTCCATTACACTTGCAACCAAGTCTTCGTACGAACCATTGCGGCGAACCGCAATGGGCAATGTCACCTTAGTAAAAGATTTTCATTTTCAATAGTTGGGAGTCTCCTCCCATTCTCTCATGAAATCACCAGAAATCAGAACGAATCCTGGAATAGACATCCTAGAATTAAGCTTTGGTCGATGGTCGATTATGTTGATGGTCTATGTCAGGATATATGCACGGTCGATGACTGAAAAGATATTCGGACAAAAATTTAAAATTATAAATATTGCTTCTAATCAACGATCTCTGGGTTTATGGAATAGAGAAATGAACTTGAAGTCGCCTGAGCTACTGTAATGTACTTTCTAAAGAGGTTTTGAGTAATGTGAGTGATTTGAAAGCTTTTTAACAATGGTGGAAAGTGTGCTTGAGAAGATAGCAAACAAATGTGGTAACAATGGATGCAATGGACAAACATATGATGTTTTTGGACTGATTTTGAGCTGATCGCCGAAAAATAATACCGGACTCGTGCCTGAATTAGAGTTTTTTGGAGGGAAACAGAAGCTTCTATTTTAAGCTTTTGGAGTTTTTTTTTTTTTTAATTATTTTTGAAAACCAAAAAATAATTGTGGATGAAGGAGTGGGTTAAAGTATATTATTAGAAAATTGTGGGTGGATTTACTAACTTGAAAAGATTGGATGATGACATAGAATAAAGTGGGTATTTGACAAATTTTTCAAAACTTGTGTCTAAATGAAAAAATAAGTTTTCAGGCAACTTAGCCCTAGTAACTATCAAGGTCCAACAGGTAATTTTCAAAGCCTTCATTAAGGCAGTTGCCTCCAAATTGTTTTTACAAAAACAATAACCAAGGGAACTGAGGTAATGATAACCAAGACAATAAGAGAGAATGTTCTTCTTCTCAAAGGCCCTTCATGTATCAAAAATCAAACAACCTTTCACCATATCATTTTTAAGCTAAGGTTCAGGTTCTTCCTCTTCTGAAAAGGGGTTCATTGAAACATGTCCAAGTGAATAATGACTAAGGAATGTCCAATTGGAGGCCCAATCGGATACTACATCTATTCGAATTTGGAAGTCCAAATAAGACATATGAAAGACATTGAATTCTAGACGTCAAGGTTATATACCAAGTAATAAATAAAAGGAATGATGAGTCACATTTGAAGGCAATTGTAACAAGGAATGGTAGAGGTGACATCATTTCTATGCAAGTGCAAATTTGAGTTGTTTCTTGATGAAGATGTTCTTATTGGTGTTGATCAAGGGCATGACGAGGTTCATATTAATACACTCATGGAAGTTAAGGAGACTTAAGAGACCATGAACCTATCTAAGAAACTTGTGATTGAAATTCTATCTATGACAATGTCTAAGACTAAAGTAGCAGTTTCAATGACCGCCCCTCTTTTTACTCAGAGATAGGCTAAGCAAATCGTTGAGGATCAATTTGATAAGTCCTAAAACATGCATAGACCTCCATTAGTAAACATATCTTTGGTGGAGGCATTTAAAACTAATGTTAGGTTTTAATAACCTGGTATGATCAAGAGCTGAATAACTATTCTTTGTCAAAAAACTTTCTAAAATGGCCCGAGAACTACTGTATATTTTATATGTTTCCAAAGTTTATATAATTTAACTTGATTTTAACCATGATTGGTACTGAATCCTGGCCATGCTAGGTGAACCATGGCCACGATCTTCTTAGATAGTTGGTGCCAAGACATTTATTAATTGGTCACACATAAATGTAACTGTTGTCGAATTGTCTCAATTTCATACACTACAAGAATAATTTCTTTCAGTGCGAATTTATTTTTATTTATTATACAAGAGTAGCTAGCTTCTAGTTCTACATATTGACCTAAGACAATTGATTCTCATAGTATATGCCAACCCTAACAAATTTCACAAATCTCAGTGTGTATTTTTTCAGATTTAAGATTGACCAGTAATTGTATGGCAATAAATATTCAAGTGTATACATAGGAACAAAATATATGACTGACTTAGGAGAGTTTTGTGTTTGTGTTGACTGGTTTCATCAGTACTTGAGTTGCAAAGTTACATCCAAGTGCAAAAGTTCAAAAGCTACATTACAAATCAGACCATTATTTCCTTTGCGTATTTCTTACCGGGTTGAAAATGGGACACGTCATGGGCAATCATAAATTCTAAATATATTTCCATACTTATCTCTTATATCTTTCTATGAATCAAGCATCTCACATAAATTGAAACAAATTAAGTAATAGATAGCCACAAGAGTAAACGATGACATATGAGTAAATGATAATTCCCTGAAATTTCATCTTTAAAAGATCATTAGTATTATATTGAAGGTGTATTTAGAGTATAGTGAATCAGTATAAAAAATCATCGGAGTTCCATATTATGGCCGTTGGTGAAGTGAAAGGCTTCAAGTTTCAACTTCGTAAAAGTAGTAATTCTTGATTATTGAAAAGTAGTAATTCTTGATTATTGACCAAACATTAAGATTTGTTTGGCTAGATTAGATTCAAGAAAGACAGGAGTAACAACAAAACAGTGCTTTTTATTTGAGTAAATTCCTTTTGTCTCTTATCATACGTTTGTACGTAGTAGTAGCACTTTGATAAATGTTTAGTCATTGACTAGCAGGGTCTAATCTAAAATTGAAGAGGACAATTATTTAATGCCACTAAATAATTTCTTAATGATGTTTTTGGTTAAACATCTCTTTCGTGCTGGATAAATTGATGATTACATATATTATATTTTGAAAGCGATAGATGACCTCTTCTCTAGCAAAAATTGATTGGGTTTGAATTTTGAATAGGTGTTGGAATTGGAATTGGATTGGAATGACAGTATTATAACTAATTAAAGAATAATCTTTTAGTTTAAATAGAGTAAAGTGTTAACACGATAGTATAGTTCGATCCTTCAACCAAGGCATTCCTTTTTTTCTTTTTCTCATTTTCCCTATCGTCTATTACGTCTTGATTCCAAAAAAGTTGAAATCAAGTATATGAATTCTATTGATCATGTTACTTTATAAAATTTATTTCAAACTAATATTATATAAAAATAAAACTTGTGTCTGTAAATTTTTTCATTATCTTCAAAATATTGAAGATGTTTTTTTTGAAAAAAATGTAATCACTCGTATAAGTTTTGGTTGAATTTTTATATCGTGGTAGCGAAACAGGAGGGGGGCTAAAGTCTTACCTTTCAAACAAAAGAAGGATGAGAAGCACCATCCTTATATCTTAAGGTTAACACAAAACCAAGTCAACCTCTTCACATGGCAAAAGTTAGCTTTGTCATATTGGATCCTAAAGCTAGGCTGCTGACTCATCCAAAAACACAAGGGCCCTTAGCCTCTCTAGGAAAATTCTGATAGTTACAACTTACAAAACATGAAAGATCCACCATTCTTAGATGCATTTATGTTTAGAATACAGTCACTTGATTATATGAAACTCTTACGTAAAAGATAAAACATCTAGAAGTAGGGTCGAATCTAAGTCGATATATCAAATCCATGTAGTAAGAGTCCAAAATTAAAATGCGCTTTTTGTTTGTCCAATTTTGAGTTCAAGATTAATTGGAATTATGAGAATAAGTCACTGAAAACTAAAAACATTATAAATACTTTATCAAAACCAAAGCTATAAAGGTGAAAGAAAATATTAAAAGGGAGAACTTAGATTTGGAAGAAGACTTGTTGATGGTTCTAGAAAATCTTCTAGATATCTTTACGAGAAAAAACTAGCAATCTTTATTATCTACTACTCCTCTAGACTATCTAAATAATTCTACAAAATGTTTATTCAAGATACTATACTAGGATATTCTAAAGACTTTATCTTCTACTCTAGATATTTTCATGAGGTGCTTATCCTAGTGACTACAGTAGATTATTCTAGAAATTTAACTAGAAAATAATGATATTGATTCACTAGACTATTCTACAAAATTAACTAGAAAACTATGATATTTATTGTTCCAAAGAATCAACTTTAGATATTTTTCACAATACTCTTTTTTTTTTTTGTCTATTATACTAAAAATGTGTTTTTATTTTTATTTATGCTTATACTAAAATTATATTTTTATTTTTACTTGTCCACTTTAACATATCAAGGAAAAAGTTTTTTTTGTTTACCCCTATTATTAACTATCCATTGCACTAAAAAAGGAAATTACTTATTCTCCAAATCATTTCTCAAATCCATTTTAGCTATACGTAAATACATATGAGCAGAGGCGAACCCATGATTTCAGCTTGACGGGTGCACCTCCACATTTAACATAGTAATTACTAGTGCTAAAGTTCGATATACAGTTCTTTGAAAATATATAAATTATAATATTTTATAAGAAAAATTTTAATATTATTGAGCATCATTAATTAGATTTAATATGACAAAAGTGTGTTATCTACCATACTTGAATTCAATGCACTTTTATATTTTAAACAATGATAGAAAGTTTTTGAAAAATATGAAATTCGGAAGATTTGTTTGTAAGATGGTCGTATGAAAATCGTTTGGTTTAAGCATATTTCAAACTTTAAATTGCTAATTTCTTAAATAAAAAATAATTCATTGATCAAAAGATTTTAAAAAAATATTTACAGTGTAAGATAGGGAGAATATCTACATTTTGAAGTTGGATGAAAACTTCTATTTTGAAATAAAATAAAAAATACGTCAATAATACACAAAAGTAAAAAAGAAAAAGTGTAAAATAAATGATTACTAAGTAGAAAGTTCTTTTTAATCAAATGCTATCTATATATACTAAATAGCAAGATAGTCTTGCTTAAAAAATCGCCAAGTGACAACGTAAAAAAATGACACGTGTTAAATTTTAGGACAAGATTTAGTTAAATAGGTATAATTAGTTAGTAGTTATTATTAATTTTTACATCTTTTTTTAATAATTTAAATTTTGTAGTTACTTTTATTTTTTAACTATTTTTAATAGTTAAATTGAGAATCATTAAATTAACAAACAACGTTACTATTGTCATCAATGTATTTCTTTAATAAGTTTGTTTCAGCACTATTTAATATGTCATCTAGTTAGGTTATAATTTTTAAAATTTTAGATTTCAGAGTTACTTTAATTTTTCATAGTAGTTTAAGTCAAATATTGATATCTTTTCAATCATATGATGGTTACCTTTTTAATTAAATTTCTAAAAAGATCTCAAATTACAAATAGTTAATTAAAATATAAAATCAAAAAAGAAAATAAAAATAATTTTAAAAATGTGTTGCGTCCTCTCAAATTCCAAATAGTTAATCAAAAAAAGAAAATAAATAATTAAAAAAATGTGTTGCCTCTCAGTGTTTCTTATAAATGCAGTTATAATTTTTAAACTTATTTAAATAAAAGTTTAGAATTCTAAATTAAGAAGAAAGTTATAAGCAAATAAATTGAGTAATATAATTGTTAGTTTATTATTACTATTATTATTAATATTATTATTAAAAGTAAAAGAACAATGTCAGTCATAATTTTACCCAGTGACAGCAGGACACTTGGCAATTTACATCAAATTCTTATTTCAAGTCTATTAGTATTATCATTAATAAATAAAAAAAACAAAAGTTTCCTAAGCAGTGAACTTCCAAGTTCCATTTCCACTTCTACATGTTTCTAGACATTAGGAAATTTTTTATAACTCATTTACAAATAATAAAAACAAAAGTTTTCTAACATGCAGTTAACTTCCACGTTCCATTTTCACTTCTACATGTTCCTTCCTAGGCATCAGGAAATTTTTTATAACTCATTTACAAATTAAAAAACTTCCACTTTAAAGAAAACTGTGTTGCTTTTCAAATTTTAAAATGCTTAAACTTTTGCTATATTATTAGCAATCAAACACAAGTTCTCAAATACATAGTCATTAAAATTTATTTCTCAAAACAATTACACTTTTCAAAAAAAATATGATTCTCTCAACACTAATGTCATCAGTTACATTAGAAGCAACAATATGTTATAAGTTATAGCACTATCTTTAATAATTATAACAGTCATAAAACTACTTTGATTGATAAATATTTGCCCGGACCTCTAATTCTTCATCAATTCAAAACTTCCTACTTTTAACTTTTATTGAATTTATTTTACTATTTTAGAAAAACTTGAATTTCAGAAAATAATAAAAATCAATGCCGAAAAAGTGGATAAGAAAAACAATGCGTGGCATAAGCCGCCGACATTGGGGAACACTTTTATTCGGATGAATCAACCATTTTATGAAGGTATAAAATCTTTGCCTACTTGGCTACAAGATAGCAAGTTTTATATTATGTCTCGGTAGGATATGAATTTCTATTACTATGAAATTCATAAATAAAGTAGTTAATGATAGTGTTAGTATTTCTCTCTAATCTAACATTTTTCACTTTTATGGATATCATTGCATTTTATGCTAGACAACCCTTCAAATGCAAATTTCATTCTTCTTAAAGTTGTTACATTTGTCTAACGTTTGTATTGGTTGAACCTTCCACCAATTCAGTCAAATAGATGCTAGGTATATTTATTTTTTTTCATCTTGCACGTAAAAATTATAAAATAAATTGAGAAGGATCTCTATATAATTGTCTCAAGTCAATTTTTTTCTTCTGAAATTAAATGCTCATTTTTATTTCTTACCAATGTGCATCACAGATTCACAGGAAGTGCATGGTAATTCGTCGGAGCAACATTGATAGCATCAACTTGCTGCAACTTAAAAGATGTTAGTATTTGTTTGTCTAATAATGCTCTTTAGTTTTGAAATTTTGTTTTGTTGAAACATTTTTTGCATTGTTTTTATATATCTTGAAATTATTTTTCTTTTTTTTAAAACTTCTGTGTTTATTTTGCAGAATACTCCAACAACGAGATGATCTATGTATGGTGTATCTGATGTAGAACATCATTCTTATTCTTCTACAACTCTAAGAACAAATGTCATGATTAATAGATTTCATGACATGATCTATATCAAATCATAATTTCATGTTTTGTATTTCATTTTTATCCTTGATTTAAAAAAAAAAAATAACAACATTACTCACCAGCACTCCATCATTCCTCCATTCTCACGTTCCTCCATTTCCCTCATCACTTCCATATGACAAAATTTAAAATATAAATGAAAAATTCAAAAACAATTTTGAATAACAAAAATAAATTAATAAATGTGAGGATGTTATGTGAAAAATTATTTTTTAATTGAATCCAAGTGTTTCAAGATTTTATTAAAGGCACATTTGGAATATAAATTTTTTATACATTTCTAAAAAAGGAAAAATTGTATTTTCTTATTATTTAGATTTTAATAAATAAAAAGGTGTTGTGTATATTTTTTTAGTTAATTTTTATTTTACTTTATCTATTTCTCTAAATATAATTAATAGTAACTTTTATCATCATATTTATATTTTTATCTTTAAAAAAAAAAGAAAAAACATAAAGCCAAATTAAAGAAGATAATTTAAATTAAACCTAAAAAGGGAAAGTGCAAACCAACTTCTCAAACTCCCTCATGCAGTCACGCGTTCTAACTTATCATTTTTATTTCGCCCAAATGTTCTCATCTCTCATCCACAAGACATGCACACACAAATGCATTAACATCTTATAGATTGCCACATGGACTCTTTCTACAGTTATATCTTTTCTCCCCTTTTCTTTTAATAAAAGAATTTATCATTATATTATGTAAATTGATTAATAGAGTCTCTTTATTTTTTGAACTTATTTTTATTGTGTTTCATAGTGCGAAAATTGTCATAAAAAATGACGTGATTTTTTTTATGAAAGCTAAATAAGGAAATTTTTTTTGTTTTATTTTATTTTGAATTAATAATTTTATGTAGTAATATTTTGTGATGTAATGTTTTAATGTGATGTAATGTTTGAAATAACTGTATATTTAATAATTTTTCTCTATATATAAGGAGAATAGTATTATACAATTCTGATTCATTTATAACAATTCATGAAAGGAAAAATACAATTTCTTTTCATGTATAACAATAGTTTAACATATAGCTTTCCTCATACACTATTGCCACGATAATAGTTGGATAACCTGTTAATGGTCTCAGATATAGATTAATTTTTTCTTTCGAACATGAATGTGAGACTGTATCATTAAGACATGATACCATAATACCTTGAGCATATATAAAGTTTAGTACCTGGAGCATAGATAAAATTATTAAGAAATTGTTTGCTCATAAAATATTTTTTCTAAAAAAAAGAAGCAAAAACTTCATGCTTGAATAAAAGTTTGTCAATTTTTCATATTTGAATTAATTTTATTATTGTTTATAATTTAACAAATTGAAAGAGAAATCTTGGTGTAACTAGTAAAGTTGTTGTCATGTGACCAGGAGGTCATGGATTCAAGTCTTTAAAATAACCTCTGACAGAAATGCAAAGTAAGACTACGTATAATAGACACTTGTGGCCGGATCCTTTCCACAATCCTACACATAGTAGGAGTTTTAGTGCACCGAATTGTTCTTTTTTGTAACCAACATTACATTTATCATTTATTACATATTTAAGGAATTTAAATTTTTCATAAATATGATGTATACAGATATCTCATAAATTTAAAATGAAATTTGAAAGATAAATCAGTACGATGAATAATCAAAGTACATAGAGAAGTTTATGTATAGTAATTTATGAGTTATTTAAGTTTGACTTTGGAATTTATTTATCAAGTATTTATTTACAGATAAATAATTTAGAATTAAAACAAGTAATATCTGAAAAATGGAAAGAATTAAAAATAAGAAAGGAAAGACTACAATATAATATGAATGTAGGTGTATGTCAAGAATCAATAAATGCACAAAAGAAAGAAATATCACATTTAGAATCCTTAATAGATAGTCCAAAATACATATATCAACATGATCTATACACTATCAAATAAATAAAATGAACAAAGAAGAATTTATAATAGACGAAAAAACATATGAAAATCAAGAAGGATTAAAAATAAAAATAGTATTCTCTAATTTAGGAAGAAGATATGAGAAAATAGGTGAACATTTATATTTAATGTTAGGAAAAGAAGAATTAAAATTAGAAGATAAGCTGGCAATCATGGTAAGAATAGAAAGAGAAAACGAAGAAATAGACAGAAAAAAGGAAATAGATAAGATAAAATAACAAACTACAGAAGAAATACGAAAAATAGAAGAAACTAAAAATAACAAGATTGTTGAACTAGAAAAAGAACTACAAATGCTAAAAGATCTGTATGAAAAAAGACAGAAAGAAAAAGAAGAAAAGGATAAAGAATAAAAATTATTAAATGAGATAGATCAATTTAAAGAAAAATTAGAAATAAAAATAAAAAATCAGAAACCAGTGAATTAGAAATAAATACAATAGATGCTGAAGAAACAGATAATTATGATTCGGAAGATAGTGAAACATATACAAAAATCTTAACAAATATAGAAAAGTTAGAAATTAATGAAAAACAAGAAGTAATGAATAGAGAAAACTTAGAAAATACAAACACAAAAATAAATACTCTTAATAAAGAAGACAATGAAAACATAATACCTAGTACATCAGAAATAAGAAAACCTACATATTATTATAAAGATAAGTTTAAAAAAGATAACCTAAAAAATGAATATAACAAATGGACATCAAAATAAATAATTAATAAAAATTATAACTTTTTATATTTGGACTGTATAATAGATACAAATAAAACAATACAACTATGGACAGGATACATGTCAAAACAATTATTAGATAATAATATAGATACAACAAATACACCAGAATATATAGAAAGGACATTAATAGGAATAGTAAAATTATGATTTTTAAACCTAGCCGAAGCAAGTAAAAATGTATTAAGATCTGATAGAAAAGAAGAAGGAATATCAACAATTACTAAAATATCATCAACAGAAATATTTAAAAAATACCAAGTAGCTATAATAGATGAATTTAGCAGTATAACAACAGAAGAAAAAGAACAAAATAAAGAAAAAGATACAAATAAGAATTTAATGTTAAAACTAGCAATATGTAATATGTGTTATATAGATGAATATACGTGCACATTTAAGGAATACTACTATAAGAGAGCATATAATACAGAAGACAGTAAAGAAATAAGAAGATTATATTTTAGTAAATTACTTGAACCATTTAGTTTAAAAATAATAAAGAGTTGGAATGAAGCAAAAATAGTAGATACCCTAGGGGCAAGAATAAAATTTTTACAACAATGGTATAGAAATTTATGTGAAAAATATAGAGAAGAAATAAAAATGAAAAAAACATCAATAAGAAATTTAGCATGTTACAAAGATAAAATAGTACCTCAATTTGGATGTGAAGAAAGATATTATAAGAAAAAAAAGACATAAGAAATATAAGAAATCAAAATATAAGTATATGAAACCAAGAAAAAGATATTATGTAAAAAATTATAAACATAAAAGACCATATAGGAAAAAGAAATCTATAAAAGAATGTACTTGTTATAATTGTGGAAAACTAGGACATTTAGCTAGAGATTGTAAAATGCCTAAAAACTCAAAAAAGAAACAAATATCAGAAATAAAGATAGAAAATACAGAATACATGCAAATAGATTATATATATTACGAATTAGAAAGTGAAGATA
Source organism: Capsicum annuum (assembly GCF_002878395.1). Taxonomy (NCBI): domain Eukaryota; kingdom Viridiplantae; phylum Streptophyta; class Magnoliopsida; order Solanales; family Solanaceae; genus Capsicum; species Capsicum annuum. The sequence goes on along the minus strand of NC_061119.1, from coordinate 35,155,064 downwards.
GTATATATGAAATTTCGGAGAATGAAACAGATAATGAAATAGATAGTGATTTAGATGAATCAAATGACTGAAGAAGATATAAAAATAAACCAAATTACTGAAGAAGATATAAAAATAATAACAAAGGAAGAATATTTAAATGAAGAAGGAACAGATCAAAAAATAATATTTGATAATAATATATTTGACGAAATAAAAGGAAAAGAGTTAGACCTAAGTGTAGAAAAAATATTTAAAATACCAACAATAAAAAATATATTTAGTAGGAAAAAGGAAGAATACTACGTAGTAAGTCAAAAAGAACATATAATAGACTGTAGATATGCAAAAGGAAGAGCTAGTATACAACTAGTAACAAAAAGAATAATTAATAAAGAAATAAATGATATAAAAAGTAAAGACCCAATAAAATATGTACACCTCGGAGGAACAGAGATATTGATAAAAGCATGTTTTAGAGAGGGAATAGATACACCAATAGAATTATATTTAGCAGATGATAGAATTATAAAACCTATAGAAAAAGGTATAATAACTTCCATAAGAGGAAATTTAATATACCAAAAATTTAAATTTATAATAAGTGTGAATTATTCAGTAGCAATAACAGATAAAAACATAGATAAATCATTAATATTATATTGAAAAATATCAGGAATAGAACTAACCCCAGGAAGTAAAATATTTATAGCAAGATGTAAAAATCTATATGTATTAATAACAAAACATAAAATAACTGAAAAAAATAAAGTTAATAAAATACACATAGAAAGTCCTTTTGAACAAATTGTAAAAACAATTGATAACAATAATTATAGTTACAGAGACATAGATATAGAAGAAGATTTAGAAATAATAAATGATAGAATAAGTACAACAAAAATAATAGCTTTTGAAAAATCAGAATCATTAGGATCATCAAAAAGAACAAACCATGAAATAACTTCAACAGTTAATTTAACCCAAAATTATATAACAGAAACAATAAATGAAAAAGAATATTTAATACTTTTAAATACAGGACAAGAAGAAAATTATATAGCAAAATATCTAGTAAAATATGAAGAAATAAAATTCAATAGTAATATATGTCCAGAACTACCAAGGAGTCTAATAAATATTAAGAAAACATTAAGGATACGACAGAAAAAATAATAATAATAATAATAATATGAGTTAGAAAAATAAAAATAGAATTTGAAATAAATGAAGATATGCAAAAAAACAGACATAATATTAGGAATATAATGGTTAAAACAAGTAAAACCATACAATATAGAACATACACAATTATCTATAACATATAATAAAGAAAAATTATTAATAAAAAGAGCTTTGACAAGATATGAAAATATATGTACTTGTAAAAATAATAGTAGAAGGATATTATAATAGGTATTATACACCTATGATAGATACTGGAGCAGAAGCAAACTTATGTGTAGATACAACTGTTTACCATACGATAAATAGGATAAGCTAAAAATACCAATAGTAGTCAAATGATTTAATAATGAAGGAAGTTTGATTACATATAAAGCTAAAAATGTAAAAATACAGATATGGGATAAAATAATAACAATAGAAGAAATCTATAATTATGCATTAACATCAAAAGATATACTTTTAGGAATGTCATTTTTAGATAAATTATACCCATATATAATAACTAAAACAGATTGGTGGTTTACAACACCATGTAAACAAAAAGTAAGAGCAAAAAGAGTTATTAATAAAATAAAAAAGAAAATTGATTGGATAAAAGGAAGTAAAAAAATTATACAAAAGTTAGAAAATGTAAAAAATACAGAAGACACATTAGAAGTAGTCGTATTTTCGATAAATAAAAAAGAAATAACTGTATTTTCAATAAATTAACCTTTTCTTTATTATTTCTACCTTATTTATTGAAAATATAGTTATTTATTTTTTATTTATCAAAAATACGACTACTTCTATTGTGTCTTCTGTATTTTTTATATTTTCTAACTTTTGTGTAATTTTCTCACTTTCTTTTATCCAATCAGTTTTCTTTCTTATTTTATTAATAACTCTTTTTGCTCTTACTTTTTATTTACATGGTGTTGTAAACCACCAATCTGTTTTAGTTATTATATATGGGTATAATTTATCTAAAAATGGCATTCCTAAAAGCATATATTTTGATGTTAGTTCATAATTATAGATTTCTTCTATTGTTATTATTTTATCCCATATTTGTATTTTTACATTTTTAGATTTATATGTAATTAAACTTCCTTCATTATTAAATCCTTTGACTACTATTGGTATTTTTAGCTTATCTCATTTACCTTCTGGTAAATAGCTGTATCTACACATAAGTTTACTTCTACTCCTGTATCTATCATAGGTGTATAATATCTATTATAATATCCCTCTACTATTATTTTTACAAGTACATATATTTTCATATCATGTCAAAGCTCTTTTTATTAATAATTCTTCTTTATTATATGTTATAGATAATTGTGTATGTTCTATATTATATGGTTTTACTTGTTCTAACCATTTTATTCCTAATATTATGTCTGTTTTTTTGCATATCTTCATTTATTTCAAATTCTATTTTTATTTTTCTAACTCCTATTATTATTTCTTTTTCTATCATATCCTTATTGTTTCCTTAATGTTTATTAGACTCCTTGGTTGATCTGGACATATATTACTATTGAATTTTATTTCTTCATATTTTACTAGATATTTTGCTATATAATTTTCTTCTTGTCCTGTATTTAAGAGTAATAAATATTCTTTTTCATTTATTGTTCCTGTTATATAATATTGGGTTAAATTAACTGTTGAAATTATTTCATAGTTTGTTCTTTTTTATAATCTTGATGATTCTGGTTTTTCAAAAGCTATTCTTTTTGTTGTACTTATTCTATCATTTATTATTTCTAAATCTTCTTCTATATCTATGTCTTTGTAACTATAATCATTGTTATCAATTGTTTTTACGATTTGTTCAAAAGGACTTTCTATGTGTATTTTATTAACTTTATTTTTCCAGTTATTTTATGTTTTGTTTTTAATACATTTAGATTTTTTACATCTTGCTGTAAATATTTTACTTTCTGGGGTTAGTTCTATTCTAAATGCATTTGTGTGTGGATCTGGAGGGGGTGCGGATAATCTCGGATAACTTAAATAGATCTATTATAACTCTAATGGATCTATTTTTATTTGTGCGTAGATATTTCTTAACTTCTATAAACATTTCTATTTTTATTTTAATTTTTATTGATGTTCATATCTTGGGGGTTGATTAGATGGTATTTCATTAAAAGCTTTACTGTAATATTCTTTGATTTTTTCTCTTAGTCTTTGTAATTCTTGTATATTATTTTGAAGGTATTCTAAATATTCTATATCTTTTGTTCTAAAATAGTCAATTAAATTCTCTTTCATAAGTACTTCTGTTAATCTTAATCTTCTATATCTTGTCTCCAATATTTTAAATATTCATAGTTTACATTTTATCCTAAAGTAGTTGTAATACTATAATTTTCTTTGTAATAATTTATTCTAATTGTATTATATCTGATATTAAATTCTAGGTTATCTATTTCGTTAATTATCTTATTTTTTTCTTCTATGAATAACTCTATGTCTAAATCATATTATAAACTGTCTTTTAATTCTAGTTGTTTCTTGGTTTTATTTATCCAAATTAATCTTTCTTTTAATTGTTCTCTTTCTCTTCTAAGCTGGTTTCTATAATTAATTTCTTCGTACAGCCAACTTTGTTTTTCTCTAACTCTTTTAATATATTCTAACATTTTTAATCTGTATAATATTCATCTGAATAATAACTATTATTATCTGAGTAATAACTATCTGGATAATATAAGCTAAGATCATGCATATCTTCTAACCAATCTAGACTTAATGATTCTTCATTAAATATTTTTTTTCTATATTATTTTCTTTATGTCTTCTATTTCTAAGTCTTTAATGATATATAAAACAAGTATCTTAATTTCATCAGATATATAGCTTGTCATATTGTTCATATGATGCTTAGGTTTTATGGGTTATTAAATGGTTTATCATAATCTAGACTTAATGATTCTTTATTAAATATTTTTTTCCATATTATTTTCTTTATGTCTTCTATTTCTAAGTCTTTAATGATATATAAAACAAGTATCTTAATTTCATCAGATATATAACTTGCCATATTGTTCATATGATGCTTAGGTTTTATGGGTTCTTAAATGGTTTATCATATTATTTACTGATTGTTTGTTTTAATCTTAATAATTCTTGTATGTTTTTATTAAGGAATTCTATATATTTTATATCATTAGTTCTCATATATTTTTCTAGATTTGCTTTCATTAGTTTTTCTATTAATATTATATTTTTCATATCCATTTTCCAATATTCTAAATATACGTAATTTATCATGGCTGATGTGTAGGTTTGGTATGTAGGTATTTGTAAGAGTAGTTAGGTAGGTATGGTATGTAATTTATTTTAGTCAAAAAATATTTGTCAAATATTTTTTCCCATATGATTTTTCTTATATCTACAATTTCTATATCCTTAAGTACATACAAAACAAGTATTTTAAATTTATCTACCATTTCATCGGATAAGTAGGTAGTCATTCTTTTTTTATATGATGCTATTTCAAAATATTCCTTCCAATCATATACAGAACAAAATATGATCATCTTAGATTACTATGTACTAGATTATTCTTAAATAATTATGTTACTCTGTCACTATTAGCACGGTAATCTGGATACTTTTCCCTTAAACAACACCTCTACACTGGTTACTCCCCCATCACGGCTTTCTTGCCTCACCGATTTCACCTTTAGGATGGCATAGTTCTTAGGGATTTTTCTCCTTTTTCTCTTTGCTAATAAACTTTGTAACATATTATTCTTTGAATAATTCTACTATATAGTAACTAATATGAACTTATTTTATCATATTATGATTGTTAGGAATTTACGAATTTAGCTATTCATAACCATAAATAAAAATACCTGTTCTGGTAGGTTTGATAATTCTGGACTTTGTTCATCCATAGCTTTTCCTTTGAAATATACTTGTTTTTATTAAATATTCAAAAGTTGTTTTTGTACAAGAGGAGGCTTGCTTCAACTCATGAAGTCTTGCCTTTATCTTGCCGAATGACTTACATATTTATAGCCTAAAAGAAAATACGTAAACTATTTTCTACTTTACACATATCCTAAAGCAATAATTTACTTATCCTAAAAATGACAAGAACTAATAATACTATATATGTTAAAAGTCAAAAAACCTATACAATAGGTCCTAAAATGTTAAGGCTAATAATGGTCTTCTATACAATAACTTACGTAAATAAATCAAGAAAAGTTATTTAATCTTCCATATGTTGCTTTCTTTACTTTAATGTTTTTGTCTTCTTATCTTTCTATTATTGCTCCGTGTCTTTCTATCTTTTGTCGTGTATCTCCCAGCTGTCGTCCTTATCTTTTTCTATTCCAGTTGAACTTCTAGGATAATATTATCTTCTCCATTACATCTCGAGCATAAATGATCTGGATATTTGTGTCCAATTAACTTGCAATACCTTGTTAATAATTCTTTTGAAATAAATCCCTTCCTAATTGCTCTTGCAGTTGGTTGTTTTTCTAGATTGAGTAATGTCACAATCCATTGTCTAGCTATTTCCATATCTGACTGTTGTAGCTCCCTTGAATTTGAATAAATAATTTGATGATCTCTTGAATAATAGCTCCATATTGGGTTCCCGTTTAGGTAGTTATTTGCTAATTCTTGAACAATTGAAGATATTCCAATAATTCGTTTATTTGCATAAAAATCAGGTATCTCAACTTTAGGTATCTCTAACTGTTGAACAATATCTTCCAGTATAATCATATCTCTGGTTAATCCTATTTTTATAACTTGTATAAGTGATTTAATTTCGTCATATAGTATCTCTGCTGGTGCAGTATAAAACTTTATAAGAAATAGATTTTCTTTGGTTATTTTCTTATAGGTGGCGAATGCTCTATATAATTCTGGTATATCTGTTAGTTCATTTCCTTCATGGGTGTATACGATATTTAATAATCCATAACTGAAACAAGTTTTAACTAAGCTAGGGTTGGTTTTCGGTAGTGTGATTAACTTATTGTAACCTTATAATCTTTGGGTTATATAGTTTGTGTTTGGTTCTTGGATATCTGTGGCTCTGGGTTTAAGGTTTAGATAAGTCTGCATTTTGTGGATATTTTCTATGTAAGCTCGGGTTATGTGGTTATAGGCTTTTTTATCTTAGTTTAAACTTTCTCGATATGTGGTAGTTTGTGGGGGTATGAACAATGGGTCTTTTGGTATTTTCGATATAAATGGTTTTTCAAATATCTTGTTCATGTTCATGTTCTGATATCTTTGTCCACTAACTCCTTTTCTTGTACCTGCAATTGTAGATTGATATAATGTTATGGGTTTTATGGAGTTTCCCAACGTCTACTTTTAGCTCTGGAATTTTAATGTCTTCCGATCGACATAGCTCTGCACACTGCTGAGTTAGCTGATTCATAGCTTTAGACTTCTGTTTAACTTCATTAGTCTTTAGTTTTTCTGTTTCGTTACCCATACTGTCCACTTTCATTGAAATCGTAGTTAGGATTTTGAGTATCTTTTCTAAAGCATCATCTTCTATTTTATCAGTCTGTGTAGCTTTGTCTTGATATGTAATCTGCAATGACATTTTTATTAGTATTAATTACTTCAATTGTAAATGTAAAATTTAATATATTCAATATTAGTCTCCGAATCTCTTTCGTTGTAACTGAATTTTGTATTTTCTTTGTTAACCACCCACGTACCTGTGTATTATCTGTCCGTACAATAAACTTGTTATATATAATATATGACTCAAATGCTAATAAACATTTATATAATGAACATAATTCTTTTCTATTTATTTTCCATTTTATTTCTGTTTCATTAAACGTACCTGAGTAGTATCTACGATGATGTTCTAATTTTTATTCTTCATATCTATATTTAAGAACTCTTCCATAACTATACTCACTTGCATCTTCTTCCACTATATATGTAAATTTTTTATTTTCGTCTGCGAATTGTAATTTTGGTAATTCTTTACAAAGTATTTTTTTCCTCTGAACTTGTTTTTTATCTTCTTCGTTGTAACTGTATTCTACATTCTTTTTTAATTTTTTCTGCAATGACTTTAGGTTTTCTGCTAATTTTGATATATATTCTCTTACTTGGTTTACTAATATCAGAAATGATTGTAATTTCTTATTTGTATCTAATTGTTCTTTTAAATTTATTATTTTTTGTACTATATGTTGTTGCATTTTTACTCCACTTTTATCTATTTGTATTCCTAAAAACTCTATCTGGTTTTTCATAACTTCGGCTTTCTTTTCACTTAAACTTGTTTTCGATTTTTCAATTATACCTGTAAATTGTTCTAATAATTTTAAATGTTCCTCTTTAGTTTTTGTATATAGTAGTATATTATCTATGTATACTATACAATTAGGTAATTGTTTAAAATAACTATCCATAAAGTGTTGGTATCTGCCTGGTGCATTTTTATATCCAAATGGTAGCACATTCCATTCTTAAAATCCTTGTGGTACTGTAAATGCAGTTGATTTTTTAGATTCTACTTCTAACTTTAAATGGTAAAATCATGATTTACAATCAAATTTACTAAAGTAATTATATCCTTGTATTTGTCTTATTTTTAATATCTTATTTGGTATTGGATAATTATATGTCATAGTTTTTTGCATTTAGGTTTCTATAATCAATAACCATTCTACTTTTTCCTCTTTTTTGTTTACTATGTTTATTTAATATAAATGCTGGACTCTTGTGTTTATTATTACTTTTTTGTATGTATTGTTTTTCTAATAATTCATCTATATGCATTTTAAATTCTTTTAAATCATCAAAATTATATGTTAGTGGTTTTTGGGTTATTCTACTATTTTTATCTATTAGCTCAATTTTTATAGTAGTTTTATGTTTTTCTTATCCTTAAAATGGATCTTCACTGTATTATTGTCTTAATCTTTTCTTTATTATTTTTACCTTATCTATTGAAAATATAGTTATTTCTTTTTTATTTATCGAAAATACGACTACTTCTATTGTGTCTTCTGTATTTTTTACATTTTCTAACTTTTGTATAATTTTTTCACTTCCTTTTATCCAATCAGTTTTCTTTCTTATTTTATTAATAACTCTTTTTGCTTTTACTTTTTGTTTACATGGTGTTGTAAAACACCAATCTGTTTTAGTTATTATATGTGGGTATTATTTATCTAAAAATGGCATTCCTAAAAGCATATATTTTGATGTTAGTTTATAATTATAGATTCTTCTATTGTTTTCATAATTATAAATTTCTTCTATTGTTATTATTTTATCTCATATCTGTATTTTTACATTTTTAGCTTTATATGTAATTAAACTTCCTTCATTATTAAATCATTTGACTACTATTGTTATTTTTAGCTTATCCCATTTACCTTCTGATAAACAGCTGTATCTACACATAAGTTTGCTTCTGCTCATGTATCTATTATAGGTGTATAATACCTATTATTATATCCTTCTACTATTATTTTTACAAGGACATATATTTTCATATCATGTCAAAACTCTTTTTATTAATAATTTTTCTTTATTACATGTCATAGATAATTGTGTATGTTCTATATTGTATGGTTTTACTTGTTCTAACTATTTTATTCCTAATATTATGTTTGTTTTTTGCATATCTTCCTTTATTTCAAATTCTATTTTTAGTTTTTCTAACTACCATTATTATTTTACTTCCTGGGGTTAGTTCTATTCCTGATAGTTTTCAATATAATAATAATAATGATTTATCTATGTTTTTATCTGTTATTGCTACTGAATAATTTGCACTTATTATAAATTTAAATTTTTGGTATATTCAATTTTCTTTTATGGTAGTTATTATACCTTTTTCTATAGGTTTTATAATTCTATCATCTGCTAAATATAATTCTATTGGTGTATCTATTTCCTCTCTAAAACATGCTTTTATAAATATCTCTGTTCCTCCTAGGTGTACATATTTTATTGGGTCTTTACTTTTTATATAATTTATTTCTTTATTAATTATTCTTTTTGTTACTAGTGGTATACTAACTCTTCCTTTTGCATATCTACATTCTATTACATATTCTTTTTGGCTTACTACGTAGTATTCTTCCTTTTTTCTACTAAATATATTTTTTATTGTTGGTATTTTATATATTTTTTCTACTCTTAGGTCTAACTCTTTTCCTTTTATTTTGTCAAATATATTATTATCAAATATTATTTTTTGATCTGTTCCTTCATCATTTAAATATTCTTCCTTTGTTATTATTTTTATATCTTCTTCAGTCATTTGGTTTATTTTTATATCTTCTTCAATCATTTGATTCATCTAAATCACTATCAATTTCGTTATCTGTTTCATTCTCCGAAATTTCATATATACTATCTTCACTTTCTAATTCGCAATCTATATAATCTATTTGCATGTATTCTGTATTTTCTATCTTTATTTCTGATATTTGTTTTTTTTGGGGGGGGGGTTTTAGGCATTTTACAATCTCTAGCTAAATGTCCTAGTTTTCCACAATTATAACAAGTATATTCTTTTATAAATTTCTTTTTCCTATATGGTCTTTTATGTTTATAATTTTTTACATAATATCTTTTTCTTGGTTTCATATACTTATATTTTGATTTTTTTGTATTTCTTATGTCTTTTTCTTTTCTTATAATATCTTTCTTCACATCCAAATTAAGGTGCTATTTTATCTTTGCAACATACTAAATTTATTATTAGTGTTTTTTCCATTTTTATTTCTTCTCTATATTTTTCACATAGATTTCTATACCATTGTTGTAAAAATTTTATTCTTGCTCCTAGGGTATCTACTATTTTTGCTTCATCCCAACTCTTTATAATTTTTAAACTAAATGGTTCAGGTAATTTACTAAAATATAATCTTCTTATTTCTTTACTTTCTTCTGTATTATATGCTCCCTTATAGTAGTATTCCTTAAATGAGCACGTATATTCCTCTATATAACACATATTACATATTGCTAGTTTTAACATTAAATTCCTATTTGTATCTTTTTCTTTATTTTGTTCTTCTTCTTTTCTTCTTCTTCTTCTGTTGTTATACTGCTAAATTCATCTCTTATAGTTACTTCATATTTTTAAAATATTTCTGTTGATGATATTTTAGTAATTGTTGATATTCCTTCTGTTTTTTATCAGATCTTAATACTTTTTTACTTGCTTCGGCTAGGTTTAAAAACCATAATTTTACTATTTCTATTAATGTCCTTTTTATATATTCTGGTGTATTTGTTGTATCTATATTATTATCTAATAATTGCTTTGACATGTATCCTGCCCATAGTTGTATTATTTTATTTGTGTCTATTACACAGCCTAAATCTAAAGAGTTATAATTTTTATTACTTAATTATTTTGGTGTCCATTTGTTATATTCATTTTTTAGGTTATATTTTTTAAACTTATCTTTATAATAATATGTAGGTTTTCTTATTTCTGATGTATTTGATGTTATGTTTTCATTGTCTTCTTTATTAAGAGTATTTATTTCTGTGTTTGTATTTTCTAAGTTTTCTCTATTAATTACTTATTGTTTTTCATTAATTTCTAACTTTTCTATATTTGTTAAGATTTTGTATATGTTTCACTATCTTCCGAATCATAATTATCTGTTTCTTCAGCATCTATTGTATTTATTTCTAATTCACTGGTTTTTGATTCTTTATTTTTATTTCTAATTTTTCTTTAAATTGATCTATCTCATTTGATAATTTTTATTCTTTATCCTTTTTTTTTCTTTCTGTCTTTTTTCATACAGATTTTTTAGCATTTGTAGTTCTTTTTCTAGTTCAGTAATCTTGTTATTTTTAGTTTCTTCTATTTTTCATATTTCTTCCGTAATTTGTTGTTTTATTTTATCTATTTCCTTTTTTTCTGTCTATTTCTTCGTTTTCTCTTTCTATTCTTACCATGACTGCCAACTTATCTTCTAATTTTAATTCTTCTTTTCCTAACATTAAATATAAATGTTCACCTATTTTCTTATATCTTCTTCCTAAATTAGATTATAGTATTTTTATTTTTAATCTTTCGTGATTTTCATATGTTTTTTCGTCTATTATAAATTCTTCTTTGTTCATTTTATTTGTTTGACAGTGTATAGATCATGTTGATATATGTATTCTATGCTATCTATTAAGGATTCTAAATGTGATATTTCTTTCTTTTGTGCATTTATTGATTTTTGACATACTCCTACAATCATATTATATTGTAGTCTTTCCCTTCGTATTTTTAATCTTTCCGTTTTTCATATATTACTTGTTTTAATTCTAAATTATTCATCTATAAATAAATACTTGGTAAATAAATTCCAAAGTCAAATTTAAATAACTCATAAATTACTCTACATACCATCTTTACCTTTTAAAATAACTAGTCTCTGATATCATTAGTCTACACTACATAATTTACTTGTTGACCTACATTTAAGTTGTGATAGTAAGAATTTTCACATTGAAACAATGATTAGTGCATAACAATAAAGAAGGAAAGCCTTAACATTAGCAATGTGACTGTTACATCAAATAACTGTATTATTGATTTAAAAATTACATGAACGTTGTCTTATTCCAAGCCTGCATTTGTATAAAGTAAATGTTTTAGCTACTTATCTACTATTACAAACAAAATTTATGAAATATCCAGTATCTTTAATGAATTTAAAAATTTATTTAGTATGTAGGTGTGCCATAAAGATATTACGAAACAAATGTGAAAAACTACCACTAATTCTCATAAGTGAGTGAATTTTTTCTCTGTCTTCCTGTCTCCAAGTTTAGCGATAATTATAGAGTTTAAATAAAAAATAATATACTTAACAGTCATAAGATACTCTTAATTTGATCATAACTAACATTTATCATCCCTTTCATAACTCATATGTGAAATACTTATAAAGCAATGATTAAACTCAAATTTTCATAATGAAGTGTTTATAATATTATGACGGTTATTGATTATTGAAATTGATAACTTATAAACCTGTAACAAACATTTATGTTAATTTTAAATTAAAATTTTTTACTGACTAAGAAGTTGTAAATTAAAAAAAAAATCATTAATGAAGTTTATTATACAACAATTATATGCCTGTTGAAAAGTTGAACCGTGTACCAAATTAATTTCAAATACTAATAAATTAAGCTTATTAAAGTATATCGTGAAGAAAACGCAAAATAATAGCATCAAATCTTGGTAAACAGTTTAAAGAATCTAAAAGTTTTAAGTATGTTTTATTTTGCATTGGTGGAAATACATGTTACTCTATGTGGATCGGACTTTTTAAAGATATCATCGGGTGTAGATTGAATCCTTACAAAGTAGTATATTTTTTAAAAATTCAATGCGGCTGCAATAATATATTTAAAAAATCTGCAACTTAGGTATTAAAAATATTAAATAAAACGTCCGTATATTAAGGGGAAAAAACGTATATAGAAATTATTAGATAGGAAATTACAACTTATACCATAACTTTCATTTTTTTAAGTTGTCCCAAATCTTATAAAAAAAATAAAATAAAAACGTTTTTTTCTTTTTTTATAAAATACAAAAAAGTAATTACTGAAAAGGAAAATAAAGTTTTAATACAACTAATATGCAATAATCCTTCTTTAAATATAGTTATCCTTAATTATTGATATCAATCCACCCCAAATTCCTCTAACCGTTTTTCTTTTCTCCTATTTTAATGCTTCCATTAAGATTTTCCATCTTCATACACTACCTTCTTTTTATACACCATTTAGTTGTTCCAGTCACAAACGCTTTAATGAACAAGTACAATCAATATGTCTATTTGATCAATATGTCTCCAGGGGAGCACTACTTGATTAATAAGACTTAAACCCTCATCTCCTCAATTTGCTTATGATTGAAGCGATGTAAGAGTTGCATACATAGACATGAATATTGTATTTTAATATTTTTTGGTGCTCATTATTGTTATCTTTCTATGATTGTTAGTATGAATAAAGTTTAGTTTTTGTATTTAAACAGTTTTTTATTCGATGTTATGCTAATTTAACAATTGTTTTGTATTTCACATCGTTGAATGAATTGAATATCAATTAAGTTTGTGTCAACCAGATTTACTGCAATTTTTCTTTACAAATCATGATTATTTTTTCAGTATGAAAGATGCCAAGTGTTCATTAAATCTTAATTTAATACAAAAGTAGATGAGATAGAATCTTGATTCAAATAGAGAAACACATAGTGTATGGAATGAGTATATAAATTGGTATCACTTAAATTTAATATCGCAATCCATAAATATCAATTTATATATCTATTTCATACAAATGTTACATATAAGAAAACACTTTATAAACTGATTCTATTCAATTTATAATCTTAAGTATATCTTCTTAATTGAATATCCCAATCACATTATACTCATTCCATATAAATATAATATGTAAGAAACTATTTTATAAACCTTGAATGTAATATTGATACTATACAGGTTTCATACATGAAATAATTCAAAAAATACAAGTTTGTATATTTATTTCATACACTAAAATAAATAATAACGTATAATATTTAATGAAAGTCGATTTCTATATCAACTTCTGCAATCATTATACTTATTTCATACTGATTTTATACAGAATTTATCACAAAATAGTTTAATAAGTATATACAAGATAATTTTCACTATATTATTCTTATGAAAGATTACGATCTATATTTAAATCCTTATTTATGTTGTTACCAACACAAACTGATTGTTCAATATTTTTTCTCTAATATCCATTGACATATCTTTTATTGTTATATACAATGAGTATTTAATAAAGAAATTAATAATACTCCTTATATCATATTATTTTTAAAGAACAAAAGGAAAAATAGAAGAAAGTTTCTGATGAAGGAGAACAAATCGTTGGTTGAATAATGATTTACAATGTAACAAATCGTTGGTTGAATATTCTAGGACTTCTACGCGAAGGAGTAGAATTGAATTTTAGTTTAGACAAGATTCACAATGGAGAATGAAAAAACAAATATATCAATTTTATGTTTTTCGAAAAGAAGATGAATATTATCTTAAACCCACTTTTTTTCAATGAAGAAGATGAATATTATATGAAACCTACTTTTTTTCAATCTTGTATTTTCAAGAGAAGAATATAAATATTATATGAGTAAGTTAATAGAATCAGAATTTTCAATAAATTTTTGAAAAATTGAGTATTAGAATGGAGAAAAAGAATATATATTTACCATAATTATCAATACAATTTAAGGAAAATATTGATTACAACCCTATAAATATGGAACTGATTTTAAATTATATAATTAAAAATAAATTTTAAAAATACAATTAAAATAATATATGGGCCTAAAAAAAACAAAAGTGAGGTGACTTGATCACTCGCCCATTCACTATACATTCTAGGCCCTTCACCCATTCACCATCTGGCCTTCTATACACAAGTAATTTATGCGGCATGTCAGCCCAAAATAAAATAGGAAAAATAACATAAACAAACATCTTAACTAATTATATTTACATAAACCTTCACTTTTATAAATTAATTATAAAAATTTTAACTAATTATGTATTTTCGTTAGATGTATCGGGAGTTAATTATGTATAATCAAAAGAAATATATTGAAAGCTAATTATGTATCTATACAAAGGAAAAAATGAATCTCATTGGATGTTTATGTATATCGACATATCCAATATAAAAAAAAATATACCGAAAGTTAATTATGTATCTTTATAAAGAAAAGAAATGTATCTTTGTTGGATATATCTGGAGCTAATTCTATATCTCGACAGACTCAAAATTGAGATTTTCAATAATTATGTAAATTGTCGAGATTTTTTGTAATTAATCTCCAAACTGTTGGAATTTATGTTGTTTTCCCAATAAAATGACCATCCTGTCAACTTTTAAACTATTATGAGAAGACCATTTAAAAACAGAGATATATATGTTTGAAAATACAGCAGTGATATATATATGTTTGAATTGAATTTATATAGATTGGATTAAATTAATTATGAGAAGATCATTTAAAAACAGAGAAACTTTTAGAAAAATTAAAGAATCTTTAATTAGTAATTATTCAGAATATATAAGTCTAAATAAAACAAAAGAAAACCCACAAAGATTAGTCTACCTAATTACCTTAATATCTAGTATTGAAGCAAAATTAATAATTCATTTAAAATCTAGAAGAATGAGACACATACCACCTAATTATGATAAAATTAGATTTAGATATCCACCAAGATATTATAAATATGGTTTAAATGAATAAAGAACAAAAATACAAAGAA